>NC_069502.1:1179112510-1179325010 GCF_027579735.1 Bombina bombina
AATACAGATGTTTCAGGCACTATCCAAGATACAAAACACAATGAAAAGTTTCTCCTATTAATAATGATCAATAGTGCTAAAAAACTAATCCCAAAGCATTGGAAATCCATTAATCCTCCAACACTTAAAGAATGGCAGGCGCAAACATCTGACCTATTACAGCTTGAACGCTACCACTTTATGAAATTAAATAAATTGGGACACATACCAGGAAATATTGGACCTCTGGAGAAGCTTCACCCTCCCAAATGGTTAAGACCACATTTAGATAATCCATAGACCCCATTCCCTTCCATGTCTAGCACCTGCTCCAAGTTAGGTCCCCTAGACCTCTCCACCTCCCCTTTTATTTTATTTTTTTCTCCCTTCCCCTCCTTCTACTAACACGTTATGCCCCCCATGCACCTGTGAACATGATCACACACCCCTCCCCTACCACTGCAACTCCCCACATATACATCTCACACTTTGCCCCCAGAAAAGCACCATGTACCCTTTTCCCCTTTCTTGTCCCTATCTTTTGCTATACTAAAGAACTCTTGCTACATGATCACCTACTTCTCTTTTTCCTAAGTAAATTAGAGAACCATAACTAAATAGATCTTAGACTATGATTGTAAGTTAACTCTTTGATAAAGCAATATAACTGGCATCCCCAGGCATAAAAATAGCCTGGGACAGACTAGATGTTGGACAATAAAGGATCACGATCCTACGGATTTCCCATTACGGCCTCTTACGGAACGGATGCAGAAAACAACTCTTTTTATGCTTAAAACTCTGAACTTATTATATACTTTTATAAACACTTACAGATGTAAAAAAAAAAAAATACTTAAAACATTTTTTCTCTTGCTCACCTTCAAGAAGACAACACTACAGATTCTCCCTTGCAAGCAGAAACACCGACATGAAGACTCCGACCACCTCTTCAATACCAACGGACCCTTTTTCTGCTTCTGACCCCAGTTATATCTGGACCTCCCCGGCGGACTGCCCCAGCTAAGTGGCCTTACCATTACTTCAAATCTCTAACTGCCTAATGATGTTAACTTCACTTGTGCTTTATACACACTCACCAGCACACCTAACATATACATAATTTTTTTCACAGAAGACAATCACACATGCTGTCACATATCTTCAACCTCCACCCTTATAATATCTTAGTATACCTTAAGCACAGAATAGGCATCTCAATTCTCCTTTTCACCCTCAAGGTCTTCCCTGCTCTCCACCCCTCTACCTTTATCCTCTGTTTTTTCCTCTCTCTTTCCCTCTCATTTTCTCTTTCACACCCCTCCTTTTTTTATTCTTCATGATGACGCAACAGAAATACTGCAGTAAAAATGACGGTACAGAACTCATTATGGTCAATGTCAAATGCCTGAACAACCCAGGGAAAAGATCTGTTATACTGAATGACATCCAAAGAATGGGAGGTAACATCCTCTTCCTCTAGGAAACTCATTTCCAAAAACGTAACAAACCTACAGTAAATGGTTCTATATAAAAAAAAAAATGGGGTTGGAGTCATGTTTCACTCAAAAATCTCCTTCCAGCCCTCTCATATTGAGAAAGATCATGAAGGACGTTACTTAATCCTAGTTGGTCTCCTATTTGGCAGACCGATAACTCTAGCTAACCTATAGTTCCCTAATACTTCACAAGGCCCCTTTTATAAAAAAATGCCCTAAAAATCATGGAACTTCAGAAAGGGATCCTATTTTTGGGAGGGGACTTTAATGTTTCACTTAACCCCATATTAGAAACCTCAAACGGCTCCTCCAGCACCTCCACTAAAACACTTAAAACTTTATCTTCTCAACTGAAAGACTTAGTGGTACATGATACCTGGTGGGTATCTTACCCAGCCACTAGATACTACACCTTCTCACATCTCCACAATACACATTCTAGAATAGACTATATCTTTACTGACACAACAGGCATATCTATTATATCTGACAGTAACATAAAACCCATCTCCTTGTCAGACCCCGGTCTCATGCACTATCCAATGGCCAGATTAGCCTGTCTCCTCCTATGTATGGAGGCTGGACAAATCAATGTTACACAATCCCGTAATTCAGGCTGATAGTAACAACACTTTGATTGAATACTTCTGAATTAACACAGTAGGAAACTCAAAGCCTTTGTCCACGATATTACTGATTCCCAAGGGGAAAAACAAACTGACGCAAAAATCATAGCAAATATATTCAGGGATTACTACAATTTACTATATAATATTCAATCAGTCACCACACCACTTAAAGAGGCCACCCCCTCACTTATCTCAAACATCCCCCATACACGATTACTTGTCTAATGGGAATCTCCCAAAACTCTCCACAGAAGACACATCCTCTCTAGAAGCCCCTTTCACACTTACTGAGATCCTGAGCACTATTAAGAATCTGCCCACTGGAAAATGCCCCTGTCCGGATGGACTGGAATTCAAATACTATAAAACTTTTGCACACTTTCTAGCCCCACATCTTCTAGAAATGTTCAACCAGTTATCTGATCCAACCTCCCTGCCTTCCTCCATGCTATTAGCCCACATTACGGTGATACGAAAACATAGCAAATCCTCTATTAAACCCGAAAACTTTTGCCCCATCTCATTGCTCAAAACGGATATTAATATCTAACTGTTAGCCAATAGACTCAATAAATTTCTCCCCACTCTAATTTCACCCGACCAAGTAGGGTTCATTCCCAGGGATAGGCAAGGTGTCCGTTTTGCGGTGGGGAGGGACTCGGGATGAATAGAATCCTCCTTGACACATGCGGCGCCACGTTTCACAGGGTTGGGGCAGCGCCCGCGAGTGAGGAAGCCACTCAGTAGCGGGAAAATGACTGAGTAAGACGAGAGAGGGGACGATTCAAGAAGCAAGCTGCCATTTCACTGTGTTTCTTTATATGCAAAGGTAAAGAAAAGAAAAGCAGTGCACTTTAACAGGCAGCAACCTGAGTTCTAGTGCTGATTATAAGGAAGCCATAGTCGTAATTTTAGCTTGTGTCTTGCTTTTGCACATCTCTAGTTCACCTCTGTTATACTGTAAATGTATTCCAATTTTAATTTCTTCAGTTGAAGACAATAGCTATTCTGATATACCAGACTGTCATGATATATAAATATTCAATACTATTTTGTCATTTTGGCTATGTACATTTTAATTTAAAATGCATAATATTTATACATCAGGAGAATAGCTAAGAAATCATAGTCTGATTTGTAGAAAAAAAAATAATGGAAAACTATTATACATTTAAAAAAAAATTTGTTTCATGTTTTTTTCACATACAAGTTACATTACTGTCTGTTTTTTTATTTATATATTTTTTTTTTCTCTCTGAAAGATTAGATTTTTTTAACCATTAATAATAAAGACATTTAAGAAACTTGTGGGATTTCACAAACTAACAGGTCACAAAGAGGCCAGCATCACTTTTTTTTACTGTATTCTTTATGCCCTAAAGCCAACAAAATGGTGATATTTTCTTTTAAACCTTTTTTGCACCAAACACAATATAATATATAATCCAGTTAGATTGATTGAAGTTTTGTTTCCATTAAAGGGACACTAAACCCAATTTTTTTTTCATTCATGATTCAGATAGAGCATGCAATTTTAAGCAACTTTCTAATTTATTCCTATAATCAATTTTTCTTTGTTCTCTTGGTATCTTTATTTGAAAAAGCAGGGATGTAGGTTTAGTAACCAGCCCATTTTTGGTTGAGCACCTGGGTAGAGCTTGCTGATTGGTAGCTAAATGTAGACCTTGGTGTCCTTAACTAAGATCTGTAATTTGGAAAATGTCCGCCACAGCTTCGGTCCATGCCTATCCCTGTTCAATCCAAACAGAGAGGCTAGAGACAACACCCTCAAAGTTCTCCAGGTAATCAGACACACATGCAATTGTTCTATCACTTTAACTCTCCTATACACAGATGCAGCGAAGGCTTTTGATTGGGTCAATTGATCCTTTATGTCTTCCACAATATCGAAAATTAATTTCAGTACAACATTTTTAAACATGTTTTCTTGCTTTACTCTACTCCTAATGCCAAAGTATTTGTCAATAGCATACTCTCTAACCTCTTTAGGATCACAGATGGCATGAGACAGGGGTGCCCTCTCTCCCCCCTCCTATTTGCCCTGATTATAGAGGCTTTAGCTTGTAAAATTCGATCCAACCCTAGAATAGAAGGACTCAAGGTAAAAAATACAGAATATAAACTGGCTATGTATGCAGACGATGTCCTGTTTACACTGACTAATACTACAATGTCCTTACCAGTAGTGCTAGAAGAATTTAAAAACTATGGTTCCATTTTCAATTTCCACCTTAATTTGAACAAGCTCCTCAACATATTGGAACCCCAATCCAACCTCACTACTATTCAAAGTTCTTGTCCTATCAAATTCGTCCATAATGAGCTTCGCTATCTGGGTCTCATTATCAAACCCCGCCTTAAAGATCTAGTTGACACTAATTACAAAAATCTCAAAGAAGACATAATTAGGAATTTGTCAACTTGGAAAAATAAGACTATATCATGGCTAGGCTCTATTAATGAATGTCCTCCCCAGAGTCTTATATATTCTGCAGACCCTCCGTTTATCACCCTCCAGCCTATATATCCAACAGGGATATAGCAGGGGCTAAAACCGAGAATCAATAAACAAACTCTTTATAAGTCACATACTTCCAGAGGTCGGGAGTTCCTAACCTTCAAGCTATAGACAAGCGATTCTACTTCAACGACTGGTTTAAATGGAGCCACTACACCGCCCATAAAGGCATAGGTACGACTGGACGCTAATATTCTCTGTAGAGGCAATGTCAGTTCTCTGGCCTAGATCCCTTCTGTACACCCCCTGCCCTTGATAACCTGCTACCCTCTGATAAAGAAGGTCTTTCACGACTGGGACAGACTTACTGCCACCCATAGTCATATTTGAACTCCATGCTCCCCAATATTACCCGTAAGAGAAAACCCAGTGGTTGGCATACACACTCCCACCAACACTGTAAAAACCACCACTCCCCTTGAACAAAACTACTATCTGTAATACTATTTCCCAAGGAAAGCTCAAAACCCAATCTGAACTCAAGGAATGGGACCCAATTCTCTTCATATCTTGGTACCACTATGCTCAAATATCACACTTCTTTCTCTCCTACATAAATATTATCCTCTTTTGTCCGGTCACAAACCCCCAAAACACCTAATTTCCATAATCTAAAATCAAATTAAATCCAGGGGCCAGAGAAACCTTCCTAATTACATACATGGATGCACAATGACCTGGGACACAAGATAAATCATATACAATGGCACAAAATATTTGTCTTGACAAAAACAATCATCATTTTCAGCTAGAATCCCAATACGTATATTTTTGAGCAGGTGGGTACCTGATACCCTAAAGATTGTAAATTATGTATCCAAATGTGGTGGGGAATTGCTGGAGAGGCTGCAGTCTGGAAGAAGGTTCTTTGCAGAAGTGAATTGAGAAACTATAACACTCCACCTGAGCCCTGACCACCTACTTTACCACAACCTTCCAAAGCTTAAAGAGACATCATACACTAAATTTTTCTTTGCCTAAATGTTTTGTAGATGATCTATTTATATAGCCCATGCAAGGTTTTTTTTTTTTTAATGTATAGTTTTGCTTATTTTTTAAATACATTGCTCTGATGTTCAGACTCCTAACCAAGCGCCCAGCGTTTAAGGAGAATACCGACATATACCTACTCTAGCTTGCTCCTGTTTGTGCAAAGGGTCTTTTTATATGCAGAGGAAGGGGGGGGGGAGGGTCTGATATTCCCACTTGCAGTGGGTGGTTCTAGCTACCTTTTCACAACAGAGCTAAACTGGGAGCTTCTCAGTAAGTTTTTTTACGGTTTTATACTGGATTTTTATATCAGTCTCTGTGCATATTATTCTTTATAGTAGTGTCTATTACATGCAGTTATATGAAAATTGGTGTATACTGTCCCTTTAATTAAAAACCATAAAGTCACTGTTTATCATAATGTTTAACGGGGCCAAAGAGAGCGATCCCACAACATTGTAAATCACCATTAGTCCCGAGCATTTCTTGGAATGGAAGAGACATGTCACTAACCTCTTACATTCAGAAACGGTATCTCTACCTCAAAATAGGAAAGCCTGACTTTCACGAGGTCATGCTTTTGCTATGGGAGGATACGCCCCTCTAATCAATGCTCTTAAACTACCCTATCATCACCTACTGAAAGAGTACGCTTGCACCCAAACTCCAGTCATTTAACCTCTCCACATCCCTCAGCCCCCTGGTATGCCCCCCCCCTTTTTTTTCTCCCACCCTTTCTCTCACTAGCCTTTTATTTTCTACCTCCCGGCAAGCTTCAACCTGGTTACTCTCATCTTTACGATACAGGCAACAGTTGTTTAAAGTTGTAACATTTTATTATCAAATTGGATGTATAATTTATATGAGTTAAATTGTTAAAACATATGCAAAGCACTAGGTGAGGCTTCCAAGTTCCCCTCTTCCTGGACTGGACATTCCTCTTCTCTCACCAATGGTGGATGAGTACACTCGATGGGCATTCAACAGGTCAAGACACTGAAGAGTCCCGACTAAAATTCTTTGATTCACCTAGCCTCATTAACATGTTGACGAGTTCTGTAATATTAGTTTGTACTCTAATACTGTTTTGCTTGCATTTGTACTGTTGACTTTAATTTTTCAATAAAGCTTGCATTATATAAAAAAAGTGGAAGGTTTTAATTTAAAATATGCAGCTGTTAGTGATTTTGGCTAGTATTTGGCTGTGTCCTTTGCAACGTTTAACAATAGATAAAGTGGAAGTTTAGGATCATGCATAATTCTTAAATTTAACCCCAAGGTCTGGGTTATACTCTTTTTTTTTTTAAACTGCTTTTGTCACTTTATTTAAAAAATAATAATGTGTCACAAAACAAAAATGCATGAGAAACATCAGAATACAACTATTAGTGTACTCCAAAATGGTTAAAATGTAAAATATGAAATAGGTATATACGTATATATGTCTTTTCAATAGTAAAATGTGTAGTCAACCAAGTATAACATAAAAATAGGTTTCAATATTTAGTAAATTATATATTTCTTTATATAAACCCATTTATTTTGTCATATTCTTGGCACATCATTGTCTGCACTAACAGCCAGTGCCCAGTCCAAGAAAATAATATATTGGGGAGGGGGGACAATGTCTTTTGGCTAAGAAGCTGGGACTAAGGGTCGTATTCTCTAAAAATTCACCAGTAAGGAGAGAAATCACATTGATCCTCGCATAAGCTGCAGATAGAATTCTTGGCAAGTTGTGAGCTGCGTTCCATAGAAAGTAACAAAGCTCTCTGCTTTATGCGCACATAAAAATTTTAATGCATATTATCAAAAATAAATGATTTAATTGTTTACTTTGATTCCAATTTTTACATTGTACTTTCAAATACTTTTTAAACCACTTATTATTAAGCACATGTAAATGTAGGGTTACGCTTCCATTAGGCCCTGATGGATTTAATCATCCATGATGTGGCGATATATTCAAAAGGGATCCGTCACGGTAACAAGATGGCCGGTGAAATATTAAAAATCACTGAAATCAGTGATGAAAGCATTATTGTTTGCCAATACAATTTACATTTACAATACAATAGAAAACTAGGAGAGGCAATAATACACCTATAGGAGCAGGGGAATTGTGGGTATATTTACATATGTATACAATGATTCATTTAAATGTATTTTATATGTATAATGCTAGAAAATTTATTTCAATTCTTGTGGTTTTTAAAAATTGTGTTTTTGCTTCTAGCATATTTTTGATTTCTTTTTTTTTAGGAAGGAGATTTTGTGTTTGTGATATTAATATTTAATAGAAGACAGTAAGCCGCAATTTTCTAGTTTTCTTTTTGTTTATTGCCGATAAAAGGTTCTCAGTCTTTTCAACGTGTTATACTTATAATATTGCGACTGTCACTCTAACAAAAGTGTTCTGTATTAAAGTGAATGTCAAGTTAAGGGTATTAGATAAAGTCAAGCGATAGAAGTTAAAAAAATGAATTACACTTTTATTCATGAAATCGTTAGGATATACTTATCTTCTGAGATATTTCAAATGAAACGCTGTACGGAGCAGAGCTGAAGCTCCCTGGTCGCCATTTTCATCAATTGATTGACGGATGACTCATGTGCAATCAACTATTTTAGTTAATTGCAGATGAGTCATCTGTCAATCAATTGATGAAAATGGCGACCGGGACTTCAGCTCTGCTCCGTACAGCGTTTCATTTGAAATATCGCTGAAGATAAAGTATATCCTAACGATTTTCATGAATGAAAGTGTCATTCATTTTTAACTTCTATCGCTTGACTTTATCTAATACCCTTAACTTGACATTCACTTTTAATAACACGTTTGTTACAGTGCGTCAAAATATTATAAGTATAACACGTTTAGAACAGTGAGAACCTTATATCAACAATAAAGAAAACTAGAAAGTTGCAAACCACAAAATCTTCTTTCTAAAAAAGGAAAAAAATGCCAAAAGCAAATAACACTATTTCTAAAAACACACACAACAATACATATTCTAGCATTATACAATAAAATTCATAAAAGAAACATTGTATATGCCTGTATAATATACCAACATCCTCACAGCTACTATAGGTTTAATAGGAAGGTTTTTTTTTGTCTCTTATTAACAACCGAAATCTCAAACATTATAAATAGATAGTGTTCTGTGGGAGTTTGCTGAGCGTTCCGATGGGAGTAACCAGTATTTTAATGGGAACATTGCTTGTGAGTGCGTAATATTGAAGCGTTGCCCTCCATGTAAATACAACTTTTCAGGGCAATATCAGTCTCGTCAGCTTTACTGTGGTGATATTTTCCAGTGTGTGAAATCTACAACATGTTCAGTGAAACTAAGTTTACATGGGCATTATTAAACTGTTCCCAACACAGAAACGTTTTTTTAGTTTCAAGCGAATGCACAGTTTATGTTGGTTGAGAACATTTTTAAAATCAGCCTTCCCCACCCGAAGATTACAGATGAGTGGTGATGTGGGGCGGATTTTGCTGAAGTTGCGATCGCTATTATTTCCAATGGAGACACATCACCACTTTGTCAAAAAGAGAGGTTCAGCCCACCTTTTTGGAATATATCGCCAGACCACAGATTGCAAGACTGACAAGGCCAAAAAGGCAATTTCTTGTGGGTCTCACAATGTATTGAATCATCGGATACACGTTTTTAAAGGTAAAAGGTTACTTTTGGAGAATCCCTTGAAGGGTAATAGAAGATCTTGCCCGAGGATAGAGCTTCAAGAAATCAGTCCCTTTATCAGGGAAGCATGTGGGCAGAGTGGTTGGTGTTCTGAGAGGCAGTCAGAGTTTATAAGAGCTGTCCAGTCCATGGGTGGCTTTGTGTTTGTACAAGAAAGGAGGATGTCCCTGTACGGTGTGTCCGAGAGGTTAAAAAAGGACTATAGTCACTGTAGTAAGCAGGAAACTTCACAGACCCAATCGGTAGAAATAAAACCAAACAGTCGTTAGTGGTGGAAATTATGACCCCCTCCTCTCACCTCTGTTACATCCGGGTCCTGGGGGGTCAGGATCATTGAAACCTGTAAGCGGTAGTGGCGCGTTGTGCCGGTGGGCTTCTTCTCTTCAGCCTGTCCGGGTGTGGCTTTCAAACTGCGTCCGCTGTTGGTGCCTGTACTCCCTCGTCAGACGTTTCTGGAGGTAGGGGGGCGGGAACCACCTAACACTTCCCTGTATTTTTTCTTTTGCGGTGATTGGTTGGAAGACGTCCTCTGTTCAGACGCTCCCTCCTGATTGGAGTAAAATCGATCTCAACAATCCTCTTGCGATAGGGGAAGCTCAGCTGCAGGGTCTGTTGCTGCAGTGTGGAAGTTAGGGGATAGTGCGTAGGAGCAGTCTCCTCTCTCAGTGCTCACGCTGGTAGGTCACAGAAACAGAACAAAAGAGGAGGAAGCGGAGCACTGAGTAAAATAAAAAGTTCCTCTTTATTGAAGCAATGTTTAAAAAACGAAAAAATGAAACTACAAGGAGTTAAAGGGTGCTATTCCTTGCAATGGGTTCAGCTCAAACAGCTGCTGACATGTTTCGGCATTCCGCCGATATCAAAGCTGCTGAACTGTGTAGGGAAATAGCCCTCTTTTAAAACACAATAGCTGAACCCTATTGGGCAATTTTACAAAGGGGGGAAGGATTTCTTATTAACCCCTTATAACCTGTACAAGAAGAGTATATAAATAATATTAAACAGATTACAGGAAAGCTGGTTATACTGAACCATGAACATGTTATTGTACACAAAATAACTAAAGTAACATTCATAGACTATAAAGAATCTAAATTAAAGTCATACAATCTGCATTTTGCATATTAAAATTAAAGTCATACATTCAGTATTTGCATATGTATTTGCAATAAACTTTATAATCACTTGTAGGATTGTACAAGTATACCATCATAATGAACAATCCAATGTATAGAATGTTATACTAGTTAAGCCTATACACACTGAATAGTTAGCTCCTAGAGTGGGTATCCGGAAAGTCTGTCCTAGACCTGTTAACTCCCTTCATATGTAGCTAAACCTGCTAACTTAAATGCACTCAATATGTAAAGATGTGGTTATTGTGTATCCAAAATGAAGCCAAGGAAACGGGGATGTAGATATGTGAGTGTCAAAAGGAATGGGACAACATACTAATGAAATAAAGGGATATTAACCCTATAATTATACAAGGGACAAGAGACCCCTATTTTGTTTATTGTAAGAGTGAAAGTTTCAGAGGGATTTAAGGCTGAATATGAATATATTGTGTAATACATATGTTACCATTTAAAAGAATACATAATTCACATCTCTCAGTTTAGGGGTTGAGTGGAGTTATGTTAAAGCATCTTGTTCACTCCCAATGGTTGATCAGATCATACATGGAATTTAGCCCTGTTGGGTGTCTAGTCTTCAGTGTAAAGATCCAAAAGATCTCTCGTTTGGATAATAATGTATCCCTGTCACCTCCTTTGGGTGGTTTTAGAACTTTCTCTATGCATGTCAACGAAAGGTTCAGAGCTTTTATTATGTAAGGATGTAAAGTGTTGGACCAGGGGGGTGCTTGCTTTTCCCACCCTTATGCTTGAGAGATGTTCCCTAATTCTTGATCTGACCTCCCCTGGTTGTGAGTCCAACATATTGTTTGGCACACTCTGTGCATGATGCTAGATAGATCGTGTAGGTCGACCTACAGTTGAGACACATATTAATAGGAAAGGAGTGACCAGTTACAGAAGATCTGAACTGATCACCCATTTCCACTTTTTCACAGGCTACACAATCTCTCTTGTGACATTTGAACATTCCCTTCTGGGTGAGACAAGATGACTCGTGTCTTATGGTGTCTTTACAATTCTGGTTGGAGAAACCACGTTACCTATTGTTTTACTTCTCCGATAAGTGAAATGGCAAGACTTAGGGGTTAGGTCTGCCAGCCCTTCATCAGCTCTAAGCATAACCAGATGTTTCTTAATTATCTCACAGATCTGGGGATATTGCTCCGAATGGTCAGTTACAATGTAGAGGTCATTCTGCATGTTATGCCCTCTATTCTGCTTCCGTTTTGGGATGTAATTAGATCCCTTCTGTCAATCTTCCTGATGCTCATCTAATGTTGATGTTATGCAATTGTTAGCATAACCCCCTTGCTTTGAGCCTATCCGATAGTTTTTTTGCTTCATCCCTCAAAATTGTCCAATTCGAGCAATTCCGGTTTTAAATGGATGAACTGACCCTTGATGATACCTTTAAATACACTTTTGGGGTGACAGCTTGTTGTATTGTAGCAATGTGTTGCCAGAGATTGGCTTTCTAAAGGCTGTGCTACGAATTTTTTCACCAATTACCCCCAAAGGGTTACATCAAGGTAGTTGATGCTCGTATTGTTGGACTCAGATGTAAAGCTCAGTCTTAGGGTCGTTGTCATTGAGGAGATCCAGAAAAGTGGATAACTCATCTGTGCTCCCCCTTCCAAAAGAATAGGAGGTCATCAATGAACCTCCTATAAAAAACCACTTTTGAGCAGAGGGGGTTCCCACCTCCATAAGATGTGGTCCTGCTCCCACCCAACCCATATAAAGGTTGGCATAGGAAGGGGCAAACTTTGCCCCCATCGCAGTCCCACAAATCTGGAGGTAGAAACACCCCCTCAAACTCAAAGTAATTGTGGGGATAAGAGAAACTCTGCTACGCGGAGCACATATTCACAAAAGGTCAGGCTCCTGACCGTGGTATTTGTGTAGAAACCAAGACAGAGCTTCCAAACCCTTAGTATGTTGGGATTGACGAATAAAGTGACTTAACGTCCAACTGTTAGCCAGACAAAATATTCCTCCCATTTGATATTCTCAAGTAGTATTCAGAATATGCATAGTGTTCTTGTATAGCTCCCATAAATTAGGAACCATTGGCTGCAGGGACCTGGTCTAGGCCACTCTGATGTATGCTCCAAGAGAGAGCCTATGCCACTGACCAATGGGCCTTCCTACCACATTGTCAAGTGACTTGTGACCTTCGGTAAAAGGTTAAGGTTGGGACGGTGGGTGTATTTACCGATAGATAAATACTGGTTTCTTCATTAAGATACCTGCCACTATGCCATCATCAATCAAATTATCAAGTTTTTTTCTTGAAGGTGGCAGTGGGATCCATGCTTAATATGACCCGATAGTCATGGGCATTATGCAGTTGTCTGTGTGCTCATTAATGAAGTCTGTTTTATTCATTACCACCACAGACCCACCTTTGTCCGCTGCTCTAATCACCAGGTCGGGATTATTCCCAAGGCAGGCCAAAGCTCCCTCTCCCTGGTGGTGAGATTGTGGTTTTTTATTTTTGTCAGTATAGTAAAAGCCTACTTAGGTCAGCTTCTACCCTGTCTGGAACTTTTCGATAATGGTTCCCCTGGCATGTATGGGGTAAAATCGTGAGGGACATTTGAACCTGGGGAATCTATTAGAAGAATATGTTGGTGTCTCAGCCTCAGAAGTATTCAGTGCTTCTAATGTATGACAATCCACAGAGGTCTTGAAATTCAAAACCATCTGCAATGTTGGGGTTATGTGTAAAAGCAAGCACCCCCCTGGTCCAACACTTTACATCCATACATAAATAATAGCTCTGAAACCTTTCGTTAGACAATGCATAGAGGAAAGTTCTAAAACCACCCCAAAGGAGGTGACAGGATAAATTATTATCCAAACGAGAGATCTTTTGGATCTTTACACTGAAGACTAGACACCCAACAGGGCTAAATGCCATGTATGATCTGATCAACCATTGGGAGTGAACAAGATGCTTAACATAACTCCACTCAACCCCTAAACTGAGAGATTGTGAATTATGTATCTTTAAATGGTAACACATATGTATTACAAATATATTCATATTCAGCCTTAAATCCTCTGAAACTTTCACTCTTACAATAAACAAAATAGGGGTCTCTTGTCCCTTGTATAATTATAGGGTTAATATCCCTTTATTTCATTAGTATGTTGTCCATTCCTTTTGACACTCACATATCTACATCCCCATTTCCTTGGGTTCATTTTGGATACACAATAACCACATCTTACATATTGAGTGCATTTAAGTTAGCAGGTTAGCTACATATGAAGGGAGTTAACAGGTCTAGGACAGACTTTCCGGATACCCACTCCTAGGAGCTAACTATTCAGTGTGTATAGGCTAACTAGTATAACATTCTATACATTGGAATTGTTCATATGATGTATACTTGTACAATCCTACAAGTGATTATAAAGTTTATTGCAAATACATATGCAAATACTGAATGTATGACTTTAATTTTAATATGCAAAATGCAGATTGTATGACTTTAATTTAGATTCTTTATAGTCTATGAATGTTACTTTAGTTATTTTGTGTACAATAACATGTTCATGGTTCAGTATAACCAGCTTTCTGTAATCTGTTTAGTATTATTATATACTCTTCTTGCACAGGTTGTAAGGGGGTTAATAAGAAATCCTTCCCCTTTGTACAATTGCCCAATAGGGTTCAGCTATTGTGTTTTAAAAGAGGGCTATTCCCTACACAGTTCAGCAGCTTTGATAACGGCGAATGCCGAAACATGTCAGCAGCTGTTTGAGCTGAACCCATTGCAAGGAATAGCACCCTTTAACTCCTTGTAGTTTCATTTTTCGTTTTTTAAACATTTGCTTCAATAAAGAGAACTTTTTATTTTACTCAGTGCTACCGCTTCCTCCTCTTTTGTTCTGGCTTTGTGGTTTGGGCATGGCGAGGTAGTCTGGGGGGTGTGGCTAATCATAAGGGGTCAGCAGCAGGAAGTAGGCCATTTTCAACCTCCTCCTCAGCCCCGACCAGCTTGTAGAACCGCAGCTGTTTAAGTCACCAGCCATGTTGTAAACAGTTACTCTGGTTGAGAGCATCGATCTAAAGCTTATTCTTCCAGTTGATTTTTGACTCAAAAGCACAGTGTCACCTAGATGCCAGTGATGTTGGTTACCCTGACAGTAGTGACAATTTATTACAGCTTTATAACAAATAAGGAGAGGAAATGTATTTTGTATTCTTATAACTGGAAAGTCAACCTGTTCTTTTGTGGTTTCTCCCCCGCGATCTGTAGGCCTAAAATAGGGCACATTATTTCCCTTTCTATTTAATTCCTTTCTGCGAAATTTCTCTGCGTGTCTTTAGTGTGTGCAAACAGAAAAATAACTCATTGATATATCTATGATACAAAAAAAATGGGTTTCATCCAAAAATACACATTTGTGTCTTGTAATGTGAGACGGTATATGATGGCTCATTTCTTACGTATTGCACCTAAACATATTCTATTTGTAATGTACTAAAAAAAGTCCTCTAGGTATTGCCACAGAAACACCACAGCCCAAAATAAATATACATTTCACAACTGGTATATTTATTTATTGTACATGATTGTCAAGTATGTGTGTATAGATTTTAGGTATTACCACATTAATGGACAACAAACACAAATATGTTTCTTTCATGATTCAGTCAGAGCAAGTTTTTTCCAATTTACTTCTCAAATTTTCTTTGTTATCTTTTGTTGAAAAGCAGGGGCATAAGTTAGTAGGCTGCCTATTTCTGATCACTATATGGCAGCAGTTATGCAGGAATGTTAACCATTTGCAAAAAACACTAGATGGCAGCACTATTCCTAGGTATCTCTTCAACAAAGAATATCATAGAACAAAGCAAATTTGATAACAGAAGTAAATTGGAAACTTTTTTAAAATTGTAATCTCTTTTTCAACACTAAGATCATCACTATGTAGGTGCACGTGATGCTGATTTCAGCGCTACAACAACGCACACCCTACCCATGAGGGCACTCATGTGAGCGCTTGGTGCATTGCGACAACACCAATATAGTGGTAAAAGAACATTAAATCTGCCTTTTTATTCACTACCTTGCTTTGTAAAGGAACAGCGCACAATGGGCCAGATTACAAGTGGAGCGCTAATTAAAGTGAATGTAAATTTTCATGAATGAGTGCGCGGGTTTTAAAAATACTATTAAAATCAGGGGCGCTTTCATTAATGAAAGTTTACATTGAAGCGGTTTTGTTAAAATACTTACCATTTTCTTCTTCCAAACTGGCCCAATATCTGTTATTCGTGTAGTTAATTTGACATTTTCTTAATAAAAAAATGACAATTTTCTAGAGTTTAGTGATCATAATAACACAGGTTGGAGGGCCTGTATATTGATTAAACCCTTTTACTAGTGTGTAGAGATGCTAGTAGGTGATGTGCTGTATTTAACCTGTTGTGTTAGAAAACCATAGAGATACCTGGGTATGTCTCTCTAGAGGGTTTGAACAGGGGGCATTATGGGTAAAGTTGGCATGTGTTTTATCAATTTGGCGTTTTTTATTAGTGTAAAAGTTTTCACTATTCATTTTTTAACTTTAATTGATGGAGCAGAAAGTGTTATGGTGACAATGTTATGCAATATGGCTGGTAATTTCAGCTTGTTTTGCCCATGCACAATAAATTTTTACTTTCAAAAACTTTTGGAGTATTTGAAAATAGGGCTAAAAAGTGTTGTCTGAGGGTTTATGAAATCCTTGTAGGTGTTACAAAGTGAGCAATGGCTCTGTAAATGTGTTGTATCAAGAAATTGGATTGTGATCATAAACAGTGGCACATCTTTAGTATAGGGCCATTTTTCACCCTTTTTGCCGATTTTAAAAGGGTATCCATTAACATGACAATAATTATAAAACAACAGATTATGATAGACCCCTGTGTGTTAATCACAGGCAAATGAGTTAAACTCATTGTTAAAGTTCACTCCCAAAATGGACATTGGGCAGTTGTACACATTTGGTGCTACTTTTTGGCTTATTAATGGTGTACAGCTTTGAAACAGAAAAGCTTTGCCGCTCCAGAGTGGATTTGATGTGTTTTTAAGCCATGGGCTAATTCCCCTAGTGCAGTAAGACATGGATTTAAACCCCTTCATTATCTTAAAAGGCCTAATAGTTGAAAAAAACGACATAACTCGTTAGAGCATGTCATTTTAAGGCTATTGACCCTACAGTGCTGTGTGTTAACCACTGCAAATGGGTTAAACACATAATAGAAAGCGCCACACATTACCAGTGAGCACTGCAGGTATCAAGCGGAAACAGCCACTGATCCAATCAGCACAACTCAGATATGCAACTAGCGCTGCTGATTGGATTAGTGGGCATTTTCTGCTCAGGACAAGCAGTGCTCCACTGGTCCTGAGCTGCACTTCTACTCTGTGTTTAACCCATTGCAGGAATTAAGTACGCAGTAGTGTAGCGTCAATAATCTTAAAATAATATGCTCTAATTAATGAGAGCATGTCATTTTTCAACTCTTATAACCCTTTAAGCCATGCACTTTCTTTAAAGGGACACTGAACCCATTTTTTTTTCTTTTGTGATTCAGATAGAGCATGCAATTTTAAGGAACTTTCTAATTTACTCCTATTATCAAATTTTCTTCGTTCTCTTGCTATCTTTATTTGAAAAAGAAGGCATCTAAGCAAAAAAGCCAGACAATTTTTGGCTCAGACCATGGAAAGCCCTTGTTTACTGGTGGGTGAGTTTATCCACCAATCAGTAGGAACAACCCAGGTTGTTCACTAAAAATGGGCCGGCATCTAAACTTACATTCTTACATTTCAAATAAAGATACCAAGAGAATGAAGAAAATTTGATAATAGGAGTAAATTAGAAAGTTGCTTAAAATTGTATGCTCTATCTGAATCACAAAAGAAAAAATTTGGGTTCAGTGTCCCTTTAAACTAAGACATGGAACTTTCCCTCCACTGCTTCTAAAAGTGGCGTTAAAAATAAAAATAAATGCTGGATATAATGCGAATAATAAGTAGATGTATTTTTTAAAAACTACAGGGGCTGGACTTTGAAAACAGGCTGCCTGGAAATGTTTGAAGACTGGCCCCGGCTCTGCCTTGGCCCCCACCTACCTTGCCTAGGGCCACCTTTCTTCCGCAACAGGCCCCCACACCCTTCTTAGGAGCATTCCTGGGGCCACTTTTCTACTGTCACAAGCCCCCACAACACCCTTGTCAGGAGTGGAGTGCGATTGAAAAAAATGCGGCAACACATGTGCACAAGACTCACTCCTTGAACCCGTCTAACCAGGGATGTGATCCACCTGCCCGCTGGGAAAAGTTCCGCAATCCAGCACTGAAGTAGTTTATAAAAACATTGAAACAGAAGTAAAGTTTACATTTCTATAAAAAAGAGAGTGCCACCATTATGTAAACTAGGTTTCCCTTATAAAATTTTTATCCTTTAATTAGCAAAATACAATTAAACAAATGTGTCTGCATCAGCTTATGTAAAGTATTAATAATAACTAGCCTGAGCAAGGGATAGGATATAACAAGCTTTTAAACTAAAGTTACAAACATTATTTTATAGTAAGTGACAACTGTATTGGAGTTATTTTGCAACTTTTACTACACATAAACATTTTTTTTTATTACAGTCTCAGAGTGTATAATGTCCCTTTAAACTTTTATGATTCAGAATAATAATTGCACCATAGATTTTATCAAATTTTTATCATTTTCTCTTGCTCTCCCTTGTTGAAATTTAGCTTCTGTCACGCTGCGCCACTCTAGCTGTTGCTAGGGGCACGGCACATGCTTCCCTGCTTGTTGTCAAGGGCTGCGTCGTCTCCTGTTATGTACGGTAGTGACGTCATTTCCGCACGCTCCTCTCACTCTGAAGCCGGTCAGGATCTCCTGCGGCGCGAATCCTGCGCCTATGTAAGTTGCTCACTTCTACCTATCACTGCCCAAGCACAGGTGTATACTTAATGTGCTCTTGGGTGTGATTGTTATTACTGTTATACTGGATTGCCATAACGTTATTGAACTCTGCCTGTCTGACTACTCTGCTGTTTAACCCCTAAAGTACTGGGATTGCCTTACCGTTGCCAAACCCTGCCTGCCTGACCATTCTAGCGGTTTACCTTTGGACTGCCCTTACTGTTTCCAAACCCTGCCTGCCTGACCATTCTATTGCTTTACCCTTAACTACCTTCCTCTGATTCCCTGCCTGTTGTCGCCAAAGACTATCCTGGCTATAGTGAGTACCTCTCACTTATATAACTTTCTCTGCTCTGGGATATTCCCTATCAGTCCTGCTCGACGCCTGGATAAGAAGACTACTGACGAGTTCGGTCTGATAGTGGATTATCCCACGAGCATTACAGCTCCTGTTCATAACATTCTAAGGTAGACTCAAGAGCATTCACATGTTTTGAGCACAATATATCTCAGAAGCTAAGTTTCAACAAATTAGCTATTTGGGGATACACTCTAGCAGGGGAAAATGGATCACTGAGAAAATATTAAACTTGGGGAAAAAGCTGGTAGGTGAAACGTACGTTGGAGGCACGGAATCATACGTCATGAGAGGATTACGCCCATTAGAACACTAAGACCCTCGTTGCAACAAAATAGCTGAAGTATCAAAGCTGTTTAATAGAGCGGTCCATCGTGTACATAAGAGGCAAAATTAAACCCATAGTTACTAATTATTAATTGCTTTATTTGCTGTTACTTACTCTTTAGAAGTTTGTATACATAGTGTTACTGAATCAAATATTGGAACCCCCTGCACACTACGGAGTTGGATCCAGTTGTACTAAGCGCATCACTTATACAAGCTCTGTCGTTGTGAGTACATTTCCAGGTGGATTTTTTAAAGGGACATTTTAAAACTGTTTTACACTATGGAAGTTTCTTTCTGTTCTCTTTGCGGTACATTCCAACTACACACATGTTAGTGCACAGTGTTTTATATTACACTGTTAATTACAAAAAAAAAAATTCACTTTTATATAAACGGGAGAAAATTCTACAGTACAGCGTCCCATTATCATAAAGCCTATTTACTCATTACATAATATTAGAATAAATACAGAGCTGAGTGTGGTAGATTCTTTAACTCGCTAACAACTTCCCTGTGCTAATAAGTTTATTGTCTGTACTTGTGGGTGTACAGACTCATTTGTCAGCAGAATAACCCCCACCCCCACCATAAACAATACACGATTCCTGTACAGCTCATAATATGTTTATATTATTATCCTGCACTCTCTGGGTGTACAGTAGTTAGCTTGGGACAGGTTGTTGCTCACTCTCACATGTTTATTGTGATTGATCCCTCCCTAGATCTCTCATCCTGCCCCATTCCCTTACAGAAATGTCCCCAGCCTGCAGATTACACTCCCTGCATTGTAGAGACCTTAAATCTTACAGACAATTTGTGGGATAACCACTTCTTAAAGCTTCAGGAGTGGGGGGCGCAATGATTGATACATAAAAGGAGCAGCCCATTTATTGTATGCAATTAAGCACTTCACTATTAGGCCCTGAAAGAGAAGCGTTAATTAATTTCCTTTCCAATACAGATCACAAGGGGATTAGAGGGCTACTGCAACCAGCTCTTGGTGATGCACTGAAATTCCTGTACACTTTATTTGTTCCGGCTTTGTTATTTTAACACGCTGCTCAGATGAATTGTAATATTGGATAGGATATTGCTGTTCTCTTGGCAGGGTTTGCAGGATCCTATGTTTATTTTAAAGTCTGCGCCTTTTTTCCGTTTATTTTATTACTTCCTGTATTTCACATTATCTATATGTACAGCTCCATTAATAGTATATACTAAACTGCTCTTCTTACAAACAATACTGAGAACTGCAGATAAACACTAATATAACTCATAGGAATTAAAGAGGGAGGGGATCCTTGTAATCTAATGGTATGAGATAATATAATGATAAAGGGGGAGTAGGTTAAATATTTATATAAGTTTAGTATTTATAGTAATAGGAAAAAGAAGTAGAATGTATGTTGAGTTTTTTCTTAAATGTATTTATTTGGTGAAAAATATCTGTAAAGTAAAAACAAGAGTATGAAAAGACAATTTGTTTGTAAAGCTGATGGACCAGGGAAATAATGTTTTTGAAAGAACAATAACTCTTTATTAAAGATATATATATAAAATTCAGTAGAAGAGAGGCACTCTCAGGACTTAGTCCAATATTCAAATCTGTATTCATTTTTGATATCCAACCTAGGATTGGTCAACGTTTAGGTCCCTCACAGGGACCTTTCTTAAGACTGTGTTCAATCTAAATGTGCTTTTATCTTTTGTTCATATCTTTTATGATTCTAACCAAACCACAAGTATATATATATATACAAATACAAAAATACAAATGTATCTGCACACCTTACAAAATTATTTTATTAATAATACTTCTAGGGGTGCAAGCAACCAACCCAAATAATTACACAAAAATAGAATATTGCCGCACATCCACTTCATATTATCAAAACATTTTAAATATTACAAATATTCACCTAAGCACATATTTTAAACATTGGGATCTTAGTCACACAATATGGCGATCTTTTGCTTAAGCCAGTCACCAAACTTACAAGGTGTCCCAATATTGACTGGTCCCTAACACGCAATGTGATGCCTTTCTGGGCAGTAACCCAGTTGCTCAAGTGCTCTCATTATAGTGCATTGGAAGTGTGTATAAAGCTAGAGAGGCTTAGAGGGCCTACTTATCAAGTCGTCAACCGCAAATACGCTGGAATTCTGCAGCGTAATTTGTGGCGAGCTTGATTCGCCTCATTAACAAAGCCTACATACACAGCAAAAGTTGAAATCTGTGACGTAACATACGATCCGCCAGTCTCAGTCCGACACAGATCGATGCTTAAGTCATTACAGATGTTCTGATGCAAATTTGGCACTATCTGACTATTTTTGCTAGTTAACAAATATCTAACAGGTACGCTTGCCACTATTCTGGCCCAGCGTACCTACTTTTCAATCCACCGTCAAGGAGGCGGTGGATGCTATAGGAATCAATGGGAGTCTGAAAGCAGCAAAAGCTTATGTTTGCTGCTGCCCAATATCCCATTGATTCCTATGGGAGAATAAAAGTTATGTTTACACCTAACACCCTAACATAAGCCCCAAGTCTAAACACCCCTAATCTGCCGCCCCCTACATCCCTGCCATCTACATTATACTTATTAACCCCTAATCTTCCGCCCGCCACCGCCGCCACCTGCATAATAGTATTAACCCATATCCCGCCGCTCCCAGAGCCCACCGCAACTAAATAAAATTATTAACCTCTAAACCCCTGGCCTCCCACATCACTACCACTTACTAAACCTATTAACCCCTAAACCGCCAGCCCCCCACATCGCCATAAACTAAATTAACCTATTAACCCCTAAACCTAACAACCCCTTAACTTTACTAACAACCCCTTTAAATATTAACTCATCCCTATCTTATAATAAATTTAAACTTACCTTTAGATTTAAATTAAACTATATTAAACTATTAATTAACCTATCCTAACTATTATACTAAAATTTACATTAAACTATATAAAACTAATAATTAACCTACCCTAACTGTTATACTAAAATTACATTAAACTACAAATTAAATTAACTATATTATATAGTTAAAAACCTAACCCTACTCAAATAATTTAAATCTACTATTAAAAATTACAAAGTTACAAAAAACTAACCACTTAGTTG
The DNA here is from genome assembly GCF_027579735.1 of Bombina bombina. Lineage (NCBI taxonomy): Eukaryota > Metazoa > Chordata > Amphibia > Anura > Bombinatoridae > Bombina > Bombina bombina. The sequence continues at coordinate 1,179,134,770 of NC_069502.1, forward strand.
CACCAAATAACAAACACTAAGTTACACAAAATAAAAAATAAATGATCAAATATTGAAACTAATTACACCTAATCTAAGAGCCCTATGAAAATAAAAAAAATAAAAAAATAAAAAAAACCTTAGCCTACAATAAACTACCAATGGCCCTTAAAAGAGCCTTTTGCGGGGCATTGCCCCAAAGAAATCAGCTCTTTTACCTGTAAATAAAAATACTAATACCCCCCCAACAGTAAAACCCACCACCCACACAACCAAACCCCCAAATAAAAAACTAATCTAAAATACCTAAGCTCCCCATTGCCCTGAAAAGGGCATTTAGCTCTTTTCCTTGCCCAAACCCCTAATCTAAAATTAAAACCCACCCAATAAACCCTTAAAAAAAAACCTAACACTAACCCCCGAAGTTCCACTTACAGTTTCTGAAGACCTGACATCCATCCTCAACGAAGCGGCAGAAGTCCTCAGCGAAGCCGGCAGAAGTCTTCATCCAAGCGGGCCGAAGTCTTCATCCAACCGGGCAGAAGTCTTCATCCAGACGGAGCATCCTTTTCTTTTGACAACTTCTTTACAATGAGGTTTCCCTTTAAATGACATCATCCAAGATGGTGTCCCTTAGATTACGATTGGCTGATATAATTCTATCAGCCAATCAGAATTAAGGTTGAAAAAATCCTATTGGCTATTGCAATCAGCCAATAGAATTGAGCTTTCATCCTATTGGCTGATCCATCAGCCAATAGGATTGAGATCGCATTCTATTGACTTATTGGAATAGCCAATAGAATGACAGCTCAATCCTATTGGATCAGCCAATAGAATGAAAGCTCAATCCTATTGGCTGATTGCAACAGCCAATATGATTTTTTTCAACCTTAATTCCGATTGGCTGATAGAATTCTATCAGCCAATCGGAATCTAAGGGACGCCATCTTGGATGACGTCCTTTAAAGGGAACCTCATTGTAAAGAAGACGTCGAAAGAAGAGGATGCTCTGCGCCGGATATCTTAAAGATGGAGCCGCTCCGCACCGGATGGATGAAGATAGAAGATGCCTTCTGGATGAAGACTTCTGCCCTGTTGGATGAAGACTTCGGCCCGCTTGGATGAAGACTTCTGCCCGCTTGGATGAAGACTTCTGCCGGCTTCGCTGAGGGCTTCTTCCGCTTCGTTGCGGATGGATGTCGGGTCTTCAGAAACTGTAAGTGGATCTTCGGGGTTAGTGTTAGGTTTTTTTTAAGGGTTTATTGTGTGGGTTTTAATTTTAGATTAGGGGCTTGGGCAAGGAAAAAGAGCTAAATGCCCTTTTAAGGGCAATGACCATCCAAATGCCATTTTCAGGGCAATGGGGAGCTTAGGTTTTTTAGATAAGGTTTTTATTTGGGGGGTTTGGTTGTGTGGATGGTGGGTTTTACTGGTGGGGGGGTATTTGTATTTTTATTTACAGGTAAAAGAGGTGATTTCTTTGGGGCAATGCCCCGCAAAAGGCCCTTTTAAGGGCCATTGGTAGTTTATTGTAGGCTGGGGGGGGGGCTTTTGGGGGGGTTATTTTCATAGGGCTATTAGATTAGGTGTAATTAGATTAAATATTTTATTTTGTGTAACTTAGTGTTTATTTTTGTGTGTAACTTAGTGTTTTTTATTTTGTGTAACTAAGTTGTTACTTTTTTGTAACTTTGAAATTTTTAATAGTAGATTTAAATTATTTGAGTAGGGTTAGGTTTTTAACTATATAATCTAGTTAATTTAATTTGTAGTTTAATGTAATTTTAGTATAACAGTTAGGGTAGATTAATAGTTTAATATAGTTTAATGTAATTTTAGTATAATAGTTAGGGTAGGTTAAATAATAGTTTAATATAGTTTAATGTAATTCTAAAGGTAAGTTTTAATTTATTATAAGACAGGGATGATGTAATTTTAATGTACAGTTAGCGGGGTGTTAGGTTTAGGGTTTAATAGGTTAATTTAGTTTATGGCGATGTGGGGGCTGGCGGTTTAGAGGTTAATAGGTTTAGTAAGTGGTAGTGATGTGGGAGGCCAGGGGTTTAGGGGTTAATACATTTATTTAGTTGCGGTGGGCTCCGGGAGCGGAGAGATAGGGGTTAATACATTTATTTAGTTGTGGTGGGCTCTGGGAGCGGTGGAATATGGGTTAATAACTTTATTAGAGTTGCGGTGGGCTCCATGAGCAGCGGAATAGGGGTTAATAACTTTATTTAGTTGCGGCGGGGTCTGGGAGCGGCGGGATAGGGGTTAAACAGTTTAGTATAGTACTGCATACAATCTTGTCAATGTGATAAGCAAATTTAGAAGCTTGCTTGCGGAAGCTGGCCTGGAAGGAGGACTCTACTATTATTTTAGACTCATTTTTTTATCAACTTGCGTTTTAAAGTGTCTCCACAATCATCCTCCCAAACCCTGATACTACACAGTAAATATTGGGAAGCAATAAAGGCTTAATGCAGTGAGTAAACATTCAATTATACTGTAATGCATTTGGTCAAAATTATTGCACCGTACAATTTATTTCTTATTACTGATTACTGATGTGAACTATCACACTTATTACTTATTACTGATGTGAACTATCACACTTATTACTGATTACTGATGTGAACTATCATACTTATTACTGATTACTGATGTGAACTATCACACTTATTACTTATTACTGATGTGAACTATCACACTTATTACTGATTACTGATGTGAACTATCATACTTATTACTGATTACTGATGTGAACTATCACACTTATTACTTATTACTGATGTGAACTATCACACTTATTACTGATTACTGATGTGAACTATCACACTTATTACTGATTACTGATGTGAACTATCACACTTATTACTTATTACTGATGTGAACTATCACACTTATTACTGATTACTGATGTGAACTATCACACTTATTACTTATTACTGATGTGAACTATCACACTTATTACTTATTACTGATGTGAACTATCACACTTATTACTTATTACTGATGTGAACTATCACACTTATTACTTATTACTGATGTGAACTATCACACTTATTACTGATTACTGATGTGAACTATCACACTTATTACTGATTACTGATGTGAACTATCACACTTATTACTGATGTGAACTATATTTGCCAGACAAATATAGCAGCAGTGCAAGCAAGTCCTGCTAACCCCTTGGACACCTGCAGGACTGAAATGTATTGGCGCGTAGATAAGATTTATGTTGATAGCAGGGTTTTTTTTATCACATAATATTAAAGGTGGTAAACATATTCTTTTGCTGCTACTTTTATCACAGCTATTAATGCTACATTTATGACTATATTAATATTGCATCACCTATAACATCAGCATAATAAATGGTGACATTTTCATTTAGAATTTAGTGGATGTGTAAATCTGGCACCTTTACAAGATTACAAAATAAAAATGCATTTAATAAACTACATTAGCATACAGAACAGTTTTATTGTCTACTTTTGCTGTGCTTTATCCCTATAGCATATCTTTATTACATATCGGCTGTGAAGAAAGATATTCTATAGATTCACTAGCTGTGTTCTTAAACAACTCTCTGTAAAGGGCTGTGGAATCTGCTGGTACAATACATATAAAGATAGTAATACTAATGATTACAATGTATTTTGCAGTTTCTTATGTAGGTGTTTTGTTTCTTGAGGTAGATCCAGGGAAAACAGCCAATTGGACACTGTATACCCTAAAACAATAAAGTTAGAAACAATCACCTAGATTACTAGTTTTGCGTTAACAGGGGTGCGGTGCTAACGAGCAGTTTATGCTCACCGCTCACTTACAGACAGCGCTGGTATTACGGGTTTTTACAAACCCGGCGTTGGCCGCAAATAAGTGAGCGAAGAGCAAAATTTTGCTCCACATCTCACCTCAATACCAGCGCTGCTTACGTTAGCGGTGAGCTGGTAAAACGTGCTTGTGCACGATTTCCCCATAGAAATCAATGGGGGAGAGCCGGCAGAAAAAAAACCTAACACCTGAAAAAAAGCAGCGTAAAGCTCCTAACGCAGCCCCATTGATTCCTATGGGGAAATAAATTTTTTGTCTACACCTAACACCTTAACATGATCCCCGAGTCTAAACACCCCTAATCTTACACTTATTAACCCCTAATCTGCTGTCCCCGACATAGCCGACACCTGCATTATAATTATTAATCCCTAATCTGCTGCTCCGGACACCGCCGCCACCTGCATTATATTTATGAAGCCCTAATCTGCTGCCCCCAACATCGTCGACGCCTACATTATGTTTATTAACCCCTAATCTGCGCCCACAATGTCGCCACCACTATAATAAAGTTATTAACCCCTAAACCTAAGTCTAACCCTAACCCCCCTAACTTAAATATAATTTAAATAAATGTAAATTAAATTACTACAATTAACTAAATTATTCCTATTTAAAACTAAATACTTACCTGTAAAATAAACCCTAAGATAGCTACAATATAACTAATAGTTACATTGTATCTATCTTAGGGTTTATTTTTATTTTACAGGCAACATTGTATTTATTTTAACTAGTACTACTATAACTACCTAGTTAAAATAAAGACAAATGTACCTGTAAAATAAAACCTAACCTAAGTTACAATTACACCTAACACTACACTATAATTAAATTAATTCCCTAAACTAAATACAATTAATTACAATTAAATAAAATGATCTAAAGTACGAACCCCCCCACTAAATTACAGAAAATAATAAAATAATTACAAGATTTTTAAACTAATTACACCTAATCTAATCCCCCTAACAAAATAAAAAAGCTCTACCCTACACTAAATTACAAATAGCCCTTAAAAGGGCCTTTTGAGGGGCATTGCCCCAAAGTAATCAGTTCTTTTACCTGTAAAAAAAAGTACAAATCCCCCCCCAACATTAAAACCCACCACTCACACAACCAACCCTACTCTAAAACCCACCCAATCCCCCCTTAAAAAAACCTAACACTAACCCCCTGAAGATCACCCTACCATGAGACGTCTTCACCCAACCGGGCCGAAGTCCTCAACAAATCCGGGAGAAGTCTTCATCCAACCGGGCAGAAGTGGTCTTCCAGACGGGCAGAAGTCTTCATCCAGACGGCATCTTTTATCTTCATCCATCCGGCGCGGAGCGGGTCCATCTTCAAGACATCCGATGTGGAGCATCCTTTCAAACGACGGCCGACGACTGAATGAAGGTTCCTTTAAGTGACGTCATCCAAGATGGCGTCCCTTCAGTTCTGATTGGCTGATAGAATTCTATCAGACAATCGGAATTAAGGTAGAAAAAATCCTATTGGCTGATGCAATCAGCCAATAGGATTGAACTGGCATTCTATTGGCTGATTGGAACAGCCAATAGAATGCCATCTCATTGCTCAATCCTTTTGGCTGATTGCATCAGCCAATAGGATTTTTTCTACCTTAATTCCGATTGGCTGATAGAATTCTATCAGCCAATCGGAATTGAAGGGACGCCATCTTGGATGACGTCACTTAAAGGAACCTTCATTCAGTCGTCGGCCATCGTTTGAAGAGGATGCTCCACGTTGGATGTCTTGAAGATGGACCCGCTCCGCGCCGGATGGATGAAGATAGAAGATGCCGTCTACCACTTCTGCCCGGTTGGATGAAGACATCTCCTGGATTTGTTGAGGACTTCGGCCCGGTTGGGTGAAGAAGTCTCACAGTAGGGTGATCTTCAGGGGGTTAGTGTTAGGTTTTTTTAAGGGGGGATTGGGTGGGTTTTAGAGTAGGGTTGGTTGTGTGGGTGGTGGGTTTTAATGTTGGGGAGGAATTTGTACTTTTTTTTACAGGTAAAAGAGCTGATTAATTTGGGGTAATGCCGCACAAAAGGCCCTTTTAAGGGCTTTTTCTAATTTATTGTAGGGTAGGGCTTTTTTTATTTTGGGGGGCTTTTTTATTTTGTTAGGGGGGTTAGATTAGGTGTAATTAGTTTAAAAATCTTGTAATTATTTTATTATTTTCTGTAATTTAGTGTTTGTTTGTTTTTTGTACTTTAGAGAATTTTATTTAATCGTAATTAATTGTATTTAATTTATTTAATTAATTTAATTATAGTGTAGTGTTAGGTGTAATTGTAACTTAGGTTAGGTTTTATTTTACAGGTAAATTTGTATTTATTTTAACTAGGAAGTTATTAAATAGTTAATAACTATTTAATAACTATTCTACCTAGTTAAAATAAATACAAAGTTGCCTGTAAAATAAAAATAAACCCTAAGATAGCTACAATGTAACTATTAGTTATATTGTAGCTAGCTTAGGTTTTATTTTATAGGTAAGTATTTAGTTTTAAATCGGAATAATTTAGTTAATTGTAGTAATTTTATTTAGATTTATTTTAATTATATTTAAGTTAGGGGGGGTTAGGGTTAGACTTAGGTTTCGGGGTTAATAACTTTATTATAGTGGCAGAGACGTTAGGGGTGGAAAATTAGGGGTTAATAAATGTAGGTAGGTGGCGGCGATGTTAGGGATGGCAGATTAGGGGTTAATAATATTTAACTAATGTTTGCTATGCGGGAGTGTGGCGGTTTAGGGGTTAATATATTTATTATAGTGGCGGCGATGTCCGGTTCGGCAGATTAGGGGTTAAAAAAATTATTTTAGTGTTTGCGATGCGGGGGGGGCCCTCGGTTTAGGGGTTAATAGGTAGTTTATGGGTGTTAGTGTACTTTTTAGCACTTTAGTTAAGAGTTTTATGCTAAGTCATTGTAGTGTAAAACTCTTAACCACTGACTTTTAAATGCGGTACCAGGCTTGACAGGAGAGGGTCTACCGCTCACTTTTTGGCAGACTCGTAATACCGGCGCTATGCAAGTCCCATTGAAAATATAGGATACGTAATTGACGTAATTGGATTTGTGGCCAAAAAAGTAAGCAGTGAGCCTGTCATTTCAAGACTCGTAATACCAGCGGATGTTAAAAAGCAATGTTGGGACCGGCCAACGCTGCTTTTTAAGCCTAACGCAAGACTCGTAATCTAGGCGATAGATTTTGAAATCAAATTAGAATCAGAAGCCCAAAAAGTCTGCCCAAAATTTCCTAAAAGCATAAGCATTTCTAGTTCGTAGGACAGTCTTATGCTTATCTCAGACATTCTTGATTTCCCCCACAGTGTTTGTCATTACTGCCTCTAATGGATGTGTATTCCATGAATCAACTACCCTTTCTGTGAAAAAGTGTTTCCACAAATTACTCCTAATCCTACTACCCTTCAGCTTAAGATCATGACCCCTTGTTCTTGATTTTTTCTTTTTATGATAAATACACACAGTCAGGGCCGGACTAGGAAATCAGATCGTCCCTGGAAATTTTTTAAAGACTAGCCCAGCCCCCATCTGCCCCCCTCGATCCAGCTCCCCCCCCCCACGCAGCCTCCTCCTGCCCCTTACTCATCATCATTTGTTCTGTTGTGAAGGGTTTGGCAACTCTGAGCTAAGTCATAAAATATATTAAAGAATATTAAAAGGACATAGAAGTACAAAAATAAAATACTCTTATTTGTTAGAACAGTTTATTAGTGCACAATGTTTGCTTAGAATAATGTGTTTGTCCACTGCAAATGGGGTTAAACACATAGATAAATTCAACTCCAGCGCAGCAATGCAGTATTGGCTCAGACCTCAGATTACAGGTATGTGCCCAGCAGATGCTTAGGACAATTGAATGCTCCTGCAGTGCTGACCTTAGATCAGATGTATGTGCCCAGCAGATGCTTAGGTCAGATGTATACTCCTGCAGTGCTGACCTCAGATCAGTTGTATGTGCCCAGCAGATGCTTAGGTCAGATGTATACTCCTGCAGTGCTGACCTCAGATCAGTTGTATGTGCCCAGCAGATGCTTATGTCAGATGTATACTCCTGCAGTGCTGACCTCAGATCAGTTGTATGTGCCCAGCAGATGCTTAGATCAGATGTATACTCCTGCAGTGCTGACCTCAGATCAGTTGTATGTGCCCAGCAGATGCTTAGGTCAGATGTATACTCCTGCAGTGCTGACCTCAGATCAGTTGTATGTGCCCAGCAGATGCTTAGATCAGATGTATGCTCCTGCAGTGCTTACCTCAGATCAGTTGTATGTGCCCAGCAGATACTTATGTCAGATGTAGACTCCTGCAGTGCTGACCTCACGTCATATGTATACTCCGGCAGTGCTGACCTCAGATCAGATATATGTGCCAAGCAGATGCTTAGATCAGATGTATACTCCTGCAGTGCTGACCTCAGATCAGTTGTATGTGCCCAGCAGATGCTTATGTCAGATGTATACTCCTGCAGTGCTGACCTCAGATCAGATGTATGTGCCCAGCAGATGCTTAGGTCAGTTGTATACTCCTGCAGTGCTGACATCAGATCAGATGTATGTGCCCAGCAGATGCTTAGGTCAGATGTATACTCCTGCAGTGCTGACCTCAGATCAGTTGTATGTGCCCAGCAGATGCTTAGGTCAGATGTATACTCCTGCAGTGCTGACCTCAGATCAGTTGTATGTGCCCAGCAGATGCTTAGGTCAGATGTATACTCCTGCAGTGCTGACCTCAGATCAGTTGTATGTGCCCAGCAGATGCTTAGGTTAGTTGAATGCTCCTGCAGTTCTGACCTCAGATCAGATGTATGTGCCCAGCAGATGCTTAGATCAGATGTATACTCCTGCAGTGCTGACCTCAAATCAGATGTATGTGCCCAGCAGATGCTTAGATCAGATGTATACTCCTGCAGTGCTGACCTCAGATCAGTTGTATGTGCCCAGCAGATGCTTATGTCAGATGTATACTCCTGCAGTGCTGACCTCAGATCAGATGTATGTGCCCAGGCAGCAGATGCTTAGATCAGATGTATACTCCTGCAGTGCTGACCTCAGATCAGATGTATATGCCCAGCAGATGCTTAGATCAGATGTATACTCCTGCAGTGCTGACCTCAGATCAGTTGTATGTGCCCAGCAGATGCTTATTTCAGATGTATACTCCTGTAGTGCTGACCTCAGATCAGATGTATGTGCCCAGCAGATGCTTAGGTCAGATGTATACTCCTGCAGTGCTGACCTCAGATCAGTTGTATGTGCCCAGCAGATGCTTATGTCAGATGTATACTCCTCCAGTGCTAACCTCAGATCAAAAGAAAAAAGAAGACTGCTGCCGCCTTTTGTATTACATTGGACTTTTGTGTTCTGCTGGTGTATGTTTTTTATATATACACTACTATAATATATATTTTATATTTAAATTTTTATTTATAGTTTTTATTGTTTGTAGATCTAGTATTGGGAAGCACCCCCTTTTGGGCTTGTGTGTACCTAGGTACAGCCATACCCAGTTTTCTTACCTCAGATCAGATATATGTGCCCAGCAGATGTTTAGATCAGATGTATACTCCTGTAGTGCTGACCTCACGTCAGATGTATACTCCTGCAATGATGACCTCAGATCAGTTGTATGTGCCCAGCAGATGCTTAGGTCAGTTGAATGCTCCTGCAGTGCTGAACTCAGATCAGATGTATGTGCCCAGCAGATGCTTAGATCAGATGTATACTCCTGTAGTGCTGACCTCAGATCAGTTGTATGTGCCCAGCAGATGCTTAGGTCAGATGTATACTCCTGCAGTTCTGGCCTCAGATCAGTTGTATGTGTCCAGCAGATGCTTAGGTCAGATGCATACTCCTGCAGTTCTGACCTCAGATCAGATGTATGTGCCCAGCAGATGCTTAGATCAGATGTATACTCCTGCAGTTCTGACCTCAGATCAGTTGTATGTACCCAGCAGTAGTGATGTCGCAAACCTAAAATTTTCGGTTCGCGAACCGCGGACTCGAACTTCCGGTATTGTTCGCGAACGCGCGAACCGCCATTGAATTCAATAGGCAGGCGAACTTTAAAACCTACAAGGACTCTTTCTGGCCACAATAGTGATGGAAAACTTGTTTCAAGGGTCCTAACACCTGGACTGTTGCATGCTGGAGGGGGATCCCTGGCAAAACTCCCATGGAAAATTACATAGTTGATGCAGAGTCTGCTTTTAAGCCATAATGGGTCTAAATCAACTAACATTCCCAAAGTGGCTGTCTCAAAACATCCCGGACAGAAGATAGATTGATAGTGATAGATAGGATAGATAGATATACATAGATTGATAGTTAGATAGAATCGATAGAAGAGAAATAGATATATTTGTTAGATATATAATTACCCTAATAAATTCTAATAATCAAACATGCGTTCTTGGACCCAACTAGCTTGTGTCAATTAGTACTTTTCTTAGCACTTTAATCCCTGTTCCCCCCCCCCTATCGTGGGAGTTCTATATGGCCTGCCAGATTACCCTGAAAAATTATAATAATAAGACATGTGGTCTGCTACCTATTTTAACGAGGTTGTGTTTTAAGTACTACCATTCTTAGCACTTTAATCTCTGTAACTCCCCCTATTTGATAAGGTCTATACGGCCTGGATGATTACCCATACAAAATATAATAATAAGACATCTGCTCTTGGTCTGCGACCCATGGTAACTATGTTGTGTTAATTAGTAATGTCCTTTCGCATTTTAATAGCTGTTACTCATACTCACCCTATCGGTGGAGGTCTATATGGCCTGCATGATACCCCTACAAAATATAACAACCAAACATATGTTTCTGGACCCATGGTAAGTAGGCTTGTGTTATGTAGTACTTTTCTTGGCATTTTCATACCTGTTACAACACCAAAATGGTGGCAGGTCTATCGTGTCCTTCATGATTAGCTGCACCCAAACCCAAAAAAAAGCGAGTGGTCTTAGACTAACACCCATGGCTATCTCTGTTGTTTCATTAGTACTATTCTTAGCACTTTCATCCCTGTTATGGCGGTCTACATTGGCCATCATGATTAGCCGAACAAAATACTACAATCCAACCTTTGCTCAGATCTTCATAGGCCCTTCATTGTCTGTATTTTGATAGTACAGTTCTTATTATTTTTATAGCTGATACAACACCGAATGTTGTCAGCTCTATATGGCCTGCATGATTAGCTGCACCCAATACAAAAATAAATCCAAGCGGTCTTGGATTAACACCCATGGCTAACTCTGTTGTTTCAAGTAGTACTATTCTTAGCACTTTCATCTCATCATCCTGTTACTTCCAGGACTCTCGGTGGTGGTGGTCTACATGGCCATCAGATTAGCCTAACCAAATACTACAATCCAACCTTGCTCAGTCTTCCTAAGGGCCCTTCATTGGCTGTATTTTGCTAGTACTGTTCTTATTACTATGGTGGTCTACAAGGCCATCATGATTAGCCTAACCAAATACTACAATCCAACCTTGGCTCAGTCTTCCTAAGGCCCTTCATTGGCTGTATTTTTGTAGTACTGTTCTTATTAGTTTAATAGCTGATACGACAACCGAATGTTGTCAGCTCTATATGGCCTGCATGAATAGCCGCACCCAAAGCCAAAAAAAAGCCAAGCGGTTTTGCACTAAAACCCATGGCTAACTCTGTTGTTTGAAAGTTCTACTATTCTTAGCTCTTTCATCTCATCATCCCTGTTACTTCCAGGACTCTCGGTGGTGGTGGTCTACATGGCCATCATGATTAGCCTAACCAAATACTACAATCCAACCTTGGCCAGTCTTCCTAAGGCCCTTCATTGGCTGTATTTTGTTAGTACTGTTCTTATTATTTTTATAGCTGATACAACACCGAATGTTGTCAGCTCTATATTGGCCTGCATGATTAGCTGCACCCAATACAAAAATAAATCCAAGCGGTCTTGGATTAACACCCATGGCTAACTCTGTTGTTTCAAGTTCTACTATTCTTAGCTCTTTCATCTCATCATCCCAGTTACTTCCAGGACTCTCGGTGGTGGTGGTCTACATGGCCATCAGGATTAGCCTAAACCAAATACTACAATCCAACCTTGGCTCAGTCTTCCTAAGGCCCTTCATTGGCTGAATTTTGCTAGTACTGTTCTTATTACTACATGGTGGTCTACATGGCCATCCTGATTAGCCTAACCAAATTACTACAATCCCAACCTTGGCCCAGTCTTCCTAAGGCCCTTCATTGGCTTATTTTGGTAGTACTGTTCTTATTAGTTTAATAGCTGATACGACACCAATGTTGTCAGCTCTATATGGCCTGCATGAATAGCCGCACCCAAAGCCAAAAAAAATCCAAGCGGTTTTGCACTAACACCCATGGCTAACTCTGTTGTTTCAAGTTCTACTATTCTTAGCTCTTTCATCTCATCATCCCTTTTACTTCCAGGACTCTCGGTGGTGGTGGGGTCTACATGGCCATCATGATTAGCCTAACCAAATACTACAATCCAACCTTGGCCCAGTCTTCCTAAGGCCCTTCATTGGCTGTATTTTGGTAGTACTGTCATCCTTTTGAATAAAAGATTACAGTAAAGGCATTGATTTTAGAAACCCACAGATCATTATTTGCAACCGTGAATTTACAAAAAAACATTGATTAGACAGCCGTGACACTTATTTATGCTCAGGCCTTTTTAATACGAGGGTCCCGGAGCCTCAACCGAAACAACAGCATGAAAGAGGAGATATGTCATCCTTTTGAATAAAAGATTACAGGAAAGGCATTGATTTTAGAAAGCCACAGATCATTATTTGCAACCGTGAAATTAGACAAAAACATTGATTACACAGCCGTCACACTTATTTATGCTCAGGCCTTTTTAATACGAGGGTCCCGGAGCCTCAACCGAAACAACAGAATGAAAGAGGACATATGTCATCCTTTTGAATAAAAGATTACAGGAAAGGCATTGATTTTAGAAAACCACAGATCATTATTTGCAACCGTGAATTTAGAAACAAAAATTGATTAGACAGCCGTGACACTTATTTATGCTCAGGCCTTTTTAATACGAGGGTCCCGGAGCCTCAACCTAAACAACAGCATGAAAGAGGAGATATGTCATCCTTTTGAATAAAAGATTACAGGAAAGGCATTGATTTTAGAAACCCACAGATCATTATTTGCAACCGTGAATTTAGAAAAAAAAATTGATTACACAGCCGTGACACTTATTTATGCTCAGGCCTTTTTAATACGAGGGTCCCGGAGCCTCAACCGAAACAACAGCATGAAAGAGGAGATATGTCATCCTTTTGAATAAAAGATTACAGTAAAGGCATTGATTTTAGAAACCCACAGATCATTATTTGCAACCGTGAATTTAGAAAAAAAAATTGATTACACACCCGTCACACTTATTTATGCTCAGGCCTTTTTAATACGAGGGTCCCGGAGCTCAACCGAAACAACAGCATGAAAGAGGAGATATGTCATCCTTTTGAATAAAAGATTACAGGAAAGGCATTGATTTTAGAAAGCCACAGATCATTATTTGCAACCGTGAAATTACACAAAAACATTGATTAGACAGCCGTGACACTTATTTATGCTCAGGCCTTTTTAATACGAGGGTCCCGGAGCCTCAACCGAAACAACAGCATGAAAGAGGAGATATGTCATCCTTTTGAATAAAAGATTACAGGAAAGGCATTGATTTCAGAAACCCACAGATCATTATTTGCAACCGTGAATTTAGAAAAAAAATTGATTAGACAGCCGTGACACTTATTTATGCTTAGGCCTTTTTAATACGAGGGTCACAGAGCCTCAACCGAAACAACAGCATGAAAGAGGAGATATGTCATCCTTTTGAATAAAAGATTACAGGAAAGGCATTGATTTTAGAAACCCACAGATCATTATTTGCAACCGTGAATTTAGAAAAAAAAATTGATTACACAGCCGTGACACTTATTTATGCTCAGGCCTTTTTAATACGAGGGTCCCGGAGCCTCAACCGAAACAACAGCATGAAAGAGGAGATATGTCATCCTTTTGAATAAAAGATTACAGGAAAGGCATTGATTTTAGAAAGCCACAGATCATTATTTGCAACCGTGAAATTACACAAAAACATTGATTAGACAGCCGTGACACTTATTTATGCTCAGGCCTTTTTAATACGAGGGTCCCGGAGCTCAACCGAAACAACAGCATGAAAGAGGAGATATGTCATCCTTTTGAATAAAAGATTACAGGAAAGGCATTGATTTTAGAAAACCCACAGATAATTTATATGACCCGTGTAATAGAAAAAAACATTCATTAGACACCGGTTACACTTATTTATCCTCAGGCCTTGTTAATACGAGGGTCCCGGAGCCGCAACTGAAACAACAGCATGAAAGAGGACATATGTCAATCTTTTTGAATTGTAGATTACAGGAAAGGCATTGATTTTAGAAACACTGAGATAATTACTTGCAACCGGGAAATAAAAAAAAAAAATTGAACAGACACCCAGTACACTTTATTATCCATAGGCCTTTTCAGCAGAGGCTCCAGGACCCTCAACAAAAACAAGAGCAGGGAGCTGGGCATAGGAGTACAATGGAGTGTGACAATAATAATCTGAAGGAGAAGATTGCATAGTTGTGGCATTTTAATTTTGTTATCGTGGGAACTTTGTACTTGCAATGACCTTGCTCTGGTGAATCCATATCGCAAATGTGTTATTTAAGGCACTGTTTGTCTATTTTTTTGAATACCAGCATTTGGTAAATGAAGCTCAACTTAGGCTGGTGAGAAACGACCTTTCTTCTGGCTGTTTGCAAATGTTGTGGCTCTGGACAAACATGTGAATAAGGGGCCATCAGCCATATTCTGCACGCAACCCCTTTGATGATTGACGATAAACATGTGTCACCTGCAAGCAGAGCTCGTTACCTCTGTCTAAATCATCTTCCTGGTATGGACAGGCCACTGTTTCCCACAGCAAGTACGAATTTTGAAATACAAGATTGTCTTGAGTATGGTAGGAAACCAAAGTTTATTTAATTCAGTACTATCTATCACCACAAAAAATGAACTTCTTGAAGCAACAAAAATGCCAGCAATTTCATGTGCTTATGGATGACAAGGACGTCATGTCCTTTGGTGCACAGAGATGGAGACGATTTTTGCCCTCCCTGTACACTATCCAGATGTCTCAAACATCACCAGAAACACAATACAGCCACTCTTGTGAAGTTCCTGGTGTTCCGGTAGCCATCTCTTTGCGCTCCTAAAGGAATACTTTATCAGTGTTTTTGTATACATCCGACAACAGCTTCGGAGACTGTGGTGACGCACATGTTATTTACTGTTGTTCCAGCTGTGGCAATATCAATTGGCATGAAAAAGTTAAGATTTGTGGGTTGGGGAGCCTATAGCTGTTAAGGTAGGACGTGTGTTTGAGGAGCTCCAGGTCTTACAAGTTACTTTGGAGTTAGTTTTCAACCTTAATTTAATTTTCTTTTTGGGATTCATAGTCACACTTTCTGGGGCTATCCAAGAGGAGCCTGGTAAAAGCAGTAGTAGTCACCCCTTATATCAACGGGTACCGAGACCTGTTTTTTGCGTTTCCAATATTGCGCCGTACCCCAAACTAATCCTGAATGAAAAAAAAAAATTAAAATTTGGACTAGTGACGCACATTTTATGCACGCTGTGGCAATTGCAATTTGCAATAAAAATAATCTGCTAACAACAACCACTACCTACGACCACACCTGACTCCTGAAGTCATGCTTCAGTTATTAAGTCAAGTTAAATTATTTTTTTTTTCTTTATTATGCGCAGCAGAGGCTCCAGGACCCTCGACAAAACCAGCAGCAGGAAAGAGGACATATGGCATCCTTTGGAAAATATGATTATAGGAAAGGCATTGATTTCAGAAACACAGAGATCATTAGTTGCAAGCGGTAAATCGAAAAAAACATTGATTAGACACCCAGTACACTTATTTTTCATTAGGCCTTTTTAATAAGAGGCTCCCGGAGCCTCAACCGAAACAACAGCATCAAAAAGTACATATGGCATCCTTGTGAATAATAGATTACTGGAAAGGCATTGATTTTAGAAACCCGTGGATAATTTTTTGCAAACGTGGAATCTAAAAAAACATAGATTATACACCCAGTACACTTCTTTATCCTTAGGCCTTTTTAGCAGAGGCACCAGGACCCTCCACAAAACCAGCAGCTTGAAAGAGGACATATGGCATCCTTTAGAAAATTAGAGTACAGGAAAGGCATTGATTTTAGAAACACAGAGATCATTAGTTGCAACCGTGAAATCACAAAAAACTTCGATTACACACAAAGTACACTTATTTATCCTTAGGCCTTTTTAGCAGAGGCTCCAGGACCCTCCACAAAACCAGCAGCATGAAAGAGGACATATGGCATACTTTAGAAAATTAGATTACAGGAAAGGCATTGATTTTAGAAACACAGAGATCATTAGTTGCAACCGTGAAATCTAAAAAAACATAGATTATACACCCAGTACACTTATTTATCCTTAGGCCTTTTTAGAAGAGTGTCCCGGAGCCTCAACAGAAAGAACAGCATGAAAGAGGACATATGGCATCCTTTTGAAAAATAGATTACAGGAAAGGCATTGATTTTAGAAAGACAGAAAAAAATTGTTACAAACGGGAAATCTAAAAAAACATTGAATAGACACCCAGTACACTTCTTTATCCTTCGGCCTTTTGAGCAGAGGCTCCAGGACACTCAACAAAACCAGCAGTAGGAAAGAGGACATATGGCATCCTTTGTGAAAAAAAGATTATAGGAAAGGCATTGATTTTAGAAACCCGGGGATAATTTGTTGCAACCGTGAATTTGAATAAAAAAAATGGTTGGATGGACACCCAGTACAATTCTTTCTCCCTAGGCCTTTTTATAAGAGGGTCCAGGACCCTCAAACAAAACACCAGCAGGAAAGGGGACATATGGCATACTTTTTAACAATACAGTAAGAGTACAGGAAAGGCATTGATTTTAGAAACCCATAGATAATTTTTTGCAAATGTAAATTTGAATCAAAAAAATGATTCGATGGACACCCAGTACACCACTTTCTCCTTAGGCCTTTTTATAAGAGGGTCCTGGACCCTCAAAAAAAACACCAGCAGGAAAGAGGACATATGGCATACTTTTGAAAATTAGATTACAGGAAAGGCATTGATTTTAGAAACACAGAGATCAGTTATATGACCCAGGAAATAGAAAAAAAACATTGATTGGACACCCAGTACACTTCTTTATCCTTAGGCCTTTTTAAAAGAGTGTCCCGGAGCCTCAACAGAAAGAACAGCATGAAAGAGGACATATGGCATCCTTTTGAAAAATAGATTACAGGAAAGGCATTGATTTTTGAAAGACAGAAAAAATAAGTTACAACTGTGAAATCTAAAAAAACATTGAATAGACACCCATTACACTTCTTTATCCTTCGGCCTTTTTAGCAGAGGCTCCAGGACACTCAACAAAACCAGCAGTAGGAAAGAGGACATATGGCATACTTTGTGAAAAAAAGATTATAGGAAAGGCATTGATTTTAGAAACCCGGGGATAATTTGTTGCAACCGTGAATTTGAATTAAAAAAAAAGATTGGATGGACACCAGGTACAATTCTTTATCCATAATGCCTTTTTATAAGAGGGTCCAGGACCCTCAAACAAAAAACCAGCAGGAAAGAGGACATATGGCATACTTTTGAACAATAGAGTACAGGAAAGGCATAGATTTTAGAAACCCATAGAATTTTTTTTTAAAATGTAAATTTGAATAAAAAAAATGATTCGATGGACAGCCAGTACACCTCTTTCTCCTTAGGCCTTTTTATAAGAGGGTCCTGGACCCTCAAAAAAAACACCAGCAGGAAAGAGGACGTATGGCATCCTTTTGAACAATAGAGTACAGGTACAGCATTGATTTTACAAACCCAGAGATCATTTTGGTCAATTGTTAAATAGAAAAATAAAAATGAGTGGCCAACCAGTACACCTCTTTCTCCTTAGGCCTTTTTATAAGATGGTCCTGGACACTCAAAAAAAACACCAGCAGGAAAGAGGACGTATGGCATCCTTTTGAACAATAGAGTACAGGTACGGCATTGATTTTACAAAACCAGAGATAATTTAGGTCAAATGAGAAATAGAAAATAAAAATGAGTGGACACCCAGTACACCTCTTTCACCTTCAAACAAAATACCAGCAGGAAAGAGAACATATGGCATACTTTGGAACAATAGAGTACTGGTACGGCATTGATTTGTGAAACCCACAGATAATTGTTTGTAAAAGTGAAATAGCACCAAAAACCATGCTTGGACTCCCACTCCAGGTCGTTAACCTTCAGCTTTTTTATAAGAGGGTCCAGCACCCTCAACAGAAACAACTGCAGGAAACACCACCACATATGCCATCCTTTTGCACAAGCGAGTACAGGTATGGCATCCATTTTAGAAACCCAAAGATAATTGAGAGGAACCAGGAACATTTTTATAAAAACTGGATGGGGCAACCATTACTACAGGTCGTTCTCCTTCAGCCTTTTTATATCATGGGCCACGACCCGCAACAGGCACAACAGCATGAAACAAAACATATGCCACCCTTTTGCACAATAGAGTACAGGTATGTCATAGATGGAACACGGAGATAATTTAGATCAACCAAGAGATGGATAAAGATGCTTGGTCGGTCCTACTCTTTCAAATTTGTTGCATTTTGCGTTCAATTGAATGGTCCACCGGATATGAGTGGTGTGTAAAGTTGTACAATTCGTAACAGTTTAACCACTAGTGTTATGTGCCTTATTTTTTTTATTTGAGTTTTGTACCCACAGAGATGCAGCAGAGGCCAGAAAAATTAGGAATGTACAAATGACTGAAACATTGGGGTATTGTTGGAGCAACTGCTGTAGCAGCGGCCAGAAAAATCGATGTTTGAAAAACATTTATAAAGTGCCCTAAAAGCTTGTGGCTTGAACACTAGTTGTTGGCGTCAAGCAAGTCCTCCGTCTTTATAACCAAAAAAAAAAGGCCAGCCTGTGTACCAGTTGTAGCCCAAGGCAGCTCATATCATCATCAGTAGTTTTTTATTCAAATGTATCGCCCAATGTCAGTCCCTTCGGGATCCAGCCCTCATTCATTTTTATAAAAGTGAGATAGTCAAGGCTTTTTTGACCTAGGCGACTTCTCTTCTCAGTGACAAAACCTCCTGCTGCACTAAAAGTCCTTTCGGACAGGACACTTGAAGCGGGGCAGGCCAGAAGTTCCATTGCAAATTGGGATAGCTCAGGCCACAAGTCCAGCCTGCACACCCAGTAGTCAAGGGGTCCATCGCTCCTGAGAGTGTCGAGATCCGCAGTTAAAGCTAGGTAGTCTGCTACCTGTCGGTTGAGTCTTTCTCTAAGGCTGGATCCCGAAAAGGCTCTGATGGTGCATGGGAGTTAAAAAGGTACGCATGTCCTCCATCAACAAGACGTCAGGAAAGCGCCCGGTCCTTGCCGCCGTGGTCGTGGGAGGAGGAGGATTAATTTCATCTCTTCCCCTGTTACATTCCCGTGGTGCTGTGACATCACCCTTATACGCTGTATAAAGCATAGTTTTTAATTTATTATGAAAATGCTCCATCCTTTCCGACTTGCGGGAATTTGGTAACATTTCAGGCACTTTATGCTTATACCGGGGGTCGAGGAGCGTGGACACCCAGTACAGGTCGTTCTCCTTCAGCTTTTTTATACGAGGGTCCCTCAAAAGGCACGACAGCATGAAAGAACCCATTTGAACAAGGTTGGATGCTGAGCTAATCATGTCGCGTTCCTCCTCCTCACTGATCTCACTGATGGTATCTTCTTCCCCCCAGCCACGTACAACACCACGGGTACCAGAGAGGTGACAACAACGAGCACCCTGGGATGACTGTTGTGCTCGGTCTTCCTCCTCCTCATCCTCCCCAAAGCCACATTCCTCCTCTGACTCCTCTTCCTCACAATCCTCTTCCTGCGTTGCCGCAGGTCCAGCAAGCAATTATGATTCGGCTGTTTGTGGGGGTGATGGATACCACAACTCTTCCTCTTCACGCTCATCTACTGCCTGATCCAGCACTCTTCGCAGGGCACGCTCCAGGAAGAAAACAAATGGTATGATGTCGCTGATGGTGCCTTCAGTGCGACTGACAAGGTTTGTCACCTCCTCAAAAGGACGCATGAGCCTACAGGCATTGCGCATGAGCTTCCAGTAATTTGGCAAAAATATCCCCAGCTCCCCAGAGGCTGTCCTAGCACCCCGGTCATACAAATACTCATTAACAGCTTTTTCTTGTTGGAGCAGGCGGTCAAACATTAGGAGTGTTGAATTCCACCGTGTCGGGCTGTCGCAAATCAAGCGCCTCACTGGCAGGTTGTTTCGACGCTGGATATCAGACAAGTGCGCCATGGCCGTGTAGGAACGCCTGAAATGGCCACACACCTTCCTGGCCTGCTTCAGGACGTCCTGTAAGCCTGGGTAGTTATGGACAAATCGTTGTACAATCAGATTACACACATGTGCCATGCACGGCACATGTGTCAACTTGCCCAATTTCAATGCCGCCACCAAATTACTTCCATTGTCAGAAACAACCTTGCCAATCTCCAGTTGGTGCGGAGTCAGCCACTAATCCACCTGTGCGTTCAGGGTGGTCAGGAGTGCTGGTGCGGTGTGACTCTCCGCTTTCAGGCAAGTCAACCCCAAGACGGCGTGACACTGCCGTACCCGGGATGTAGAATAGTACCTGGGGAGCTGTGGGGGTGCCATAGATGTGGAGCAAGACGCAGAAGTTGAAGAGGACTCAGCCGAGGAAGAAGTTATGGAAGAGGATGGAGTAGGAGGAGTAGAGGAGGTAGCAGCAGGCCTGCCTGCAAGTCGTGGCGTTGTCACCAACTCTTCTGCAGAGCCACGCATTCCATGATTGTCAGAAGTCAGCAGGTTTACCCAATGCGCAGTGTAGGTGATATACCTGCCCTGACCATGCTTTGCAGACCAGCTATCCGTGGTCATATGGACCCTTGCCCCAACGCTGTGTGCCAGACATGCCATAACTTCCTTTCTCACAACAGAGTACAGGTTTGGGATTGCCTTTTGTGAAAAGAAATTTCTGCCAGGTACCTTCCACTGCGGTGTCCCAATAGATACAATTTTTTTGAAAGCATCAGACTCCACCAGCTTGTATGGTAAAAGCTGGCGGGCTAAGAGTTCAGACAAGCCAGCTGTCAGACGCCAGGCAAGGGGGTGACTTTGAGAAATTGGCTTCTTACGCTCAAACATGTCCTTGACAGACACCTGACTGTGGGCAGATGACCAGGAACTGCTACGTAAGAGAGACTGAGTGGAGGATGGTTGAGAGGGGGCAAGGAGGACAGCACTGGTTGACGTGGCTGAAGATGCTGGAGCAGGAGGAGGAGGGCGGCTTTCACTTTGTGTACTGCTTCTACTCATGTGTTCTTCCCATCGGCCTTTGTGATGGGAGACCATGTGCCTTCGCAAAGCAGTTGTACCTAGGTGGCTGTTGGACTTCCCACGACTCAGTTTCTTTTGGCACAGGTTGCAAATGGCATCGCTGTTGTCAGAGGCAGACACACAAAAAAAATGCCACACTGCTGAGCTCTGCGATGACGGCATTCTGGTGGTGGCAACAGCATGCGTTGATGGGCATCGGCAGGCTGTCTGGCTGACCCCTGGTGACGATGCATGCTGTCTGACTGTGCCACTAGCTCCTTGAGACGACCTCCCCTTTGCTTCCAAATCGTCTCCTCCTCCTCCTCCTCTCTGTCTCCCCATCTGAACTTTCCCCCTCTTCTTCTTCTCTTCTAGCAGGCACCCACGTGACATCCACCGACACATCATCATCAACCGCTTCACTTGTATCTGAAACATCAAGAAAGGAAGCAGCAGCGGGTACAACATCATCATCATCATCACACCGTACCTCCATGTCGGTAATGCTGCCTGACTGAGACTGATCACTATTATCTACATCCTCTGTCAATGATGGTTTGCGCATCACTCATTTCTTCAAAATGATGTGTCAATAACTCCTGTGACAGATCAAGTGAAGCGGCTGTGGTGCTAGTGTTGGTGGTGGCGACAGGCGGCGGAGTGTCACTGGTCACTTGAGACCTGCCCAAAGCACAGCTGGACTTAGATGGTGCGTCAAGGTTAGGAGGACTAGCAGCGGAAGCTGAAGAAGATTGGATTTCCTGTGTTAGCCATTCAACTAGGTCCTCCTCAGAAGTTTTTGCATCCCCCCTGGCACCCGGCGTCTGAACAATGTGCATATTTGTAGGGTCTAAAGGAATCACAGCACCACGACCACGACCACGGAACCTGCGGGGTGGCCTGCCTCTGCCTGTCATTTTTCTTTAAATGGACACTAACAATACTATTACACCAATTGAGTGGTGGCACTGTGAAAGTGGGCACAGTATACGCTGTGAGACTGACAACAACAAAAAAGACAGATGTTTTAAAAATCACAAATTGTTAATTTTTTGAAATATTACTAGTACTGTGGCAACAAATATGATTGTTTGGTACTATTTGGCAAATGAGCCTGTCTGGCACACACGCTGGGAGAAAGGAAACTGCAATTCAATGGCACTAGGAGACTGAAGAATCACAGTCAAAACAGTTATGATTAACAAAAATTCCAATCCTGTTACAATAAATATGAGTGGTGGCACTAATTGGCTAGTTGGGACTGGCACACAGGCAGGCAGGCAGGAGGAAAATGCAACTCAAGGGCACTAGTAGACTGCAGATTGACAGTCAAAACAGTGTTCACTGACAAATTTTGCAATACTGTTAAAAGAAATATGATTGCTAGCACTAATTGGATAGTTGGGCCTGGCACACAGGCTGGCAGGCAGTAGAAAAGTGCAATTCAATGGCACAAGCAAAATGAGGATTAAGATCAACAATCAAGATTTTTTTTATTTTAATTAGTAACTATACTGTGACAACAATTAGGATTGGTGTAAATAGTTGGCAAGACGGCCTGGCACAAAAGGATGGCAGGCAGGAGGGAGATGCAATTCAAGTACACTAGGAGACTGATTAATGACAGTCAAAACAGTGATGATTGACAATTTTTGCAATACTGTTAAAAGAAATATGATTGCTGACAACAATTGGCTAGGTGGGCCTGGCTCACAGAAGGCTGCAAGGCAGGAGGAAAGTGCTATTCAATGGCACCAGCAAACTGAGGTTTCAAATCACAGCAACTATTACCAAAAATTTTAATTTTTAATTATTAGAATACTGTCACAACAAATATGATTGGTGTAAATATTTTTTAAGTAGGCCTGGCACACAGGCTTGGAAGGCTGTAGAAAAGTGCTATTCTAGGGCACGAGCAAACTGAGGATTAAGATCATCAACAATAAAGATTTTTTTAATTGTAATTAGTAACTATACTGTGACAAAAAATTAGGATTGGTGTAAATAGTTGTCAAGACGGCCTGGCACAAAAGGATGGCAGGCAGGAGGGAGATGCAATTCAAGGACACTAGGAGACTGATTACTGACAGTCTAAACAGTGATGATTGACAATTTTTGCAATACTGTTAACAGAAATATGATTGCTGACAACAATTGGCTAGGTGGGCCTGGCTCACAGCAGGCTGCAAGGCAGGAGAAAAGTGTTATTCAATGGCAGCAGCAAACTGACGATTCAAATCACAGCAACTATTACCAAAAATTTTAATTTTTAATTATTAGAATACTGTCACAACAAATATGATTGGTGTAAATATTTTTTAAGTAGGCCTGGCACACAGGCTTGGAAGGCTGTAGAAAAGTGCAATTCAAAGGCACGAGCAAACTGAGGGTTAAGATCATCAACAATAAAGATTTTTTAATTGTAATTAGTAACTATACTGTGACAAAATATTTGGATTGGTGTAAATAGTTGGCAAGACGGCCTGGCACAAAAGGATGGCAGGCAGTAGGGAGATGCAATTCAAGGACACTAGGAGACTGATTACTGACAGTGTAAACAGTGATGATTGACAATTTTTGCAATACTGTTAACAGAAATATGATTGCTGACAACAATTGGCTAGGTGGGGGCCTGGCTCACAGCAGGCTGCAAGGCAGGAGGAAAGTGCGTTTCAATGGCACCAGCAAACTGACGATTCAAATCACAGCAACTATTACCAAAAATTTTAATTTTTAATTATTAGAATACTGTCACAACAAATATGATTGGTGTAAATATTTTTTAAGTAGGCCTGGCACACAGGCTTGGAAGGCTGTAGAAAAGTGCTATTCTAGGGCACGAGCAAACTGAGGATTAAGATCATCAACAATAAAGATTTTTTAATTGTAATTAGTAACTATACTGTGACAAAATATTTGGATTGGTGTAAATAGTTGGCAAGACGGCCTGGCACAAAAGGATGGCAGGCAGGAGGGAGATGCAATTCAAGGACACTAGGAGACTGATTACTGACAGTCTAAACAGTGATGATTGACAATTTTTGCAATACTGTTAACAGAAATATGATTGCTGACAACAATTGGCTAGGTGGGGGCCTGGCTCACAGCAGGCTGCAAGGCAGGAGGAAAGTGCGTTTCAATGGCACCAGCAAACTGACGATTCAAATCACAGCAACTATTAACAAAAATTTTAATTTTTAATTATTAGAATACTGTCACAACAAATATGATTGGTGTAAATATTTTTTAAGTAGGCCTGGCACACAGGCTTGGAAGGCTGTAGAAAACTGCAATTCAAAGGCACGAGCAAACTGAGGGTTAAGATCATCAACAATAAAGATTTTTTTAATTTTAATTAGTAACTATACTGTGACAAAAAATTAGGATTGGTGTAAATAGTTGGCAAGACGGCCTGGCACAAAAGGATGGCAGGCAGGAGGGAGATGCAATTCAAGGACACTAGGAGACTGATTACTGACAGTCTAAACAGTGATGATTGACAATTTTTGCAATACTGTTAACAGAAATATGATTGCTGACAACAATTGGCTAGGTGGGGGCCTGGCTCACAGCAGGCTGCAAGGCAGGAGGAAAGTGCGTTTCAATGGCACCAGCAAACTGACGATTCAAATCACAGCAACTATTAACAAAAATTTTAATTTTTAATTATTAGAATACTGTCACAACAAATATGATTGGTCTAAATATTTTTTAAGTAGGCCTGGCACACAGGCTTGGAAGGCTGTAGAAAACTGCAATTCAAAGGCACGAGCAAACTGAGGGTTAAGATCATCAACAATAAAGATTTTTTTATTTTTAATTAGTAACTATACTGTGACAAAAAATTAGGATTGGTGTAAATAGTTGGCAAGACGGCCTGGCACAAAAGGATGGCAGGCAGGAGGGAGATGCAATTCAAGGACACTAGGAGACTGATTACTGACAGTCTAAACAGTGATGATTGACAATTTTTGCAATACTGTTAACAGAAATATGATTGCTGACAACAATTGGCTAGGTGGGGGCCTGGCTCACAGCAGGCTGCAAGGCAGGAGGAAAGTGCGTTTCAATGGCACCAGCAAACTGACGATTCAAATCACAGCAACTATTAACAAAAATTTTAATTTTTAATTATTAGAATACTGTCACAACAAATATGATTGGAGTAAATATTTTTTAAGTAGGCCTGGCACACAGGCTTGGAAGGCTGTAGAAAACTGCAATTCAAAGGCACGAGCAAACTGAGGGTTAAGATCAACACAAATTTTTTTTTTATTTAAATTAATAACTATACTGTCTGACTGTGACAACAATTATGATTGGTGTAAATAGTTGGCAAGACGGCCTGGCACAAAAGGCTGGCAGTGGCAGGCAGGAGGTAAATGAAATTCAATGGCCCTAGGAGACTGAATATTTGCAGTCCAAAAAATTATGTTTTTTTTATTTTTTTATTACTGTTACAAGAATTGTGATTGGTGCCACTAATTGGCTACTTGGGCCTGGCAGACAGGCTGGCAGATATGAGTCGTGGATGGTAGGTAGGGCAGTAATTTAACACAGTATGCTGTGTAAGTGACAAAAACACAGGACTGATAGAAAATTAAGTTACATTACACTAGCAAAATATTTTAAAATTTTAGATTTTAATATTAAAATTATGTTAAGAAGTGCAATGCACATATGACTCTATGAGTGGTCGCACTGGCTGGCTGCTACGTAGGGCATCAATTATAACAACAGTATGCTGTGTAAGTCAGATAGACAGTTAGACACAGGCCTGATAGAAAATACAATTAGATTACACTAGCATAATGATTTAAAGACTTTTTTTTGGAAATTTTAAGAAAAAGGTTAAGCACATACATATGAGTCGTGGCTGATAGCCTTGGAAGGGCAGCTATTAAAAACAGTAGGCTATGTATGTCTGATACACACACGCCTGATAGAAAATACTATTAGATTACACTAGAAAAATGATTGAAATTATTTTTATGGGGGGGAAATTAAAAAAAGGTTAAACACACATGAGTCGTGGCTCATAGACTAGGGAGGGCAGCAAGTAAACACAGTAGGCTCTCTATGTCAGCAAAACACACAGGCCGGATATAAAATTAGATTTGATTACACTAGCAAACAAATTTAAACTTTTTTTTTTTTATATATTAAAATTAAGGTGAAAGAAAAATAGATATGAGTGCTGGGTGGCTGCCTGGCACAGACCAATTAACCAAAAGACTGAAAAAAAAGAGGTATATTAATGCTGAGTGAGCCTGACAGACACAGGCATGATAGTAAATGTAATTAGATTACACTAGAAAAATATTTTTTTGTGGGTTTTTTTTTAAATTAAAAATAATGTTATAAACGGATATTAACACTGCTGGCTGCTGGCTGGCACAGAGCAATGAACCAGAGTATATGCTGTGTGACACTGGCCTGATAGAAAATGAAAAAAAATTACACTAGAAAAATAATTCTATTTTTGGGTTAGTTAAATTTAAACTAATGTTGTTAGGGATATATCAGTGGTGGCAGTAGTCACAGCATATGCTGTGAGCCTTAAACACACAGCTGAAAGCCAGGCAAATGCTAATAAAAAAAAAAGAAATAAAAAAAAAAAACGGCACGAAATATAGCCCTAAAAAGGGCTTTTTGGGGTGCTGTGCTTGCAGCAGAGATGAGTGGAGTCCTTCTGGACTGTAAATACACTAGCCTAGCTATGTTTTTCCTATTAATGTCAGGAGCAAAAACATAACACGTCCTATCATTAAAAAAGCAAGGTCGTTATGAGTCTAAAATGGCGGATTCCGAGTAGCTGGGAGTGTCTGTGAGGGAGTGTCTGATGTTGATTGGCTCTAATGTGTCAGGCGGCTGTGACATAAAGGGTCAAAGTTTCCACAATGATGACACATAGGGGCGGATCGAACATCGCCATGTGTTCACCCACAAACACGAACGCGAACAACCTATGTTCGCTGTGAACCGTTCGCGGGCGAACAGTTCGGGATATCACTACCCATCAGATGCTTAGGTCAGTTGAATGATCCTGCAGTGCTGACATTAGATCAGATGTATGTTCCCAGCAGATGCTTAGATCAGGTGTATACTCCTGCAGTGCTGACCTCAGATCAGTTGTATATGCCCAGCAGATGCTTAGGTCAGATGTATACTCCTGCAGTGCTGACCTCAGATCAGTTGTATGTGCCCAGCAGATGCTTAGGTCAGATGTATACTCCTGCAGTGCTGACCTCAGATCAGATGTATGTGCCCAGCAGATGCTTAGATCAGATGTATACTCCTGCAGTGCTGACCTCAGATCAGTTGTATATGCCCAGCAGATGCTTAGGTCAGATGTATACTCCTGCAGTGCTGACCTCAGATCAGTTGTATGTGCCCAGCAGATGCTTAGATCAGATGTATGCTCCTGCAGTGCTTACCTCAGATCAGTTGTATGTGCCCAGCAGATGCTTAGGTCAGATGTATACTCCTGCAGTGCTGACCTCAGATCACATGTATGTGCCCAGCAGATGCTTAGATCAGATGTATACTCCTGCAGTGCTGACCTCAGATCAGTTGTATGTGCCCAGCAGATGCTTAGATCAGATGTATACTCCTGCAGTGCTGACCTCAGATCACATGTATATGCCCAGCAGATGCTTAGGTCAGATGTATACTCCTGCAGTGCTGACCTCAGATCAGTTGTATGTGCCCAGCAGATGCTTAGATCAGATGTATACTCCTGCAGTGCTGACCTCAGATCAGTTGTATGTGCCCAGCAGATGCTTAGGTCAGATGTATACTCCTACAGTGCTGACCTCACGTCAGATGTATACTCCTGCAGTGCTGACCTCAGATCAGTTGTATGTGCCCAGCAGATGCTTAGGTCAGTTGAATGCTCCTGCAGTGCTGACCTCAGATCAGTTGTATGTAGGCTTAGGTCAGATGTATACTCCTGCAGTGCTGACCTCAGATCAGATGTATGTGCCCAGCAGATGCTTAGGTCAGTTGTATACTCCTGCAGTGCTGAACTCAGATCAGTTGTATGTGCCCAGCAGATGCTTAGGTCAGTTGAATGCTCCTGCAGTGCTGACCTCAGATCAGTTGTATGTAGGCTTAGGTCAGATGTATACTCCTGCAGTGCTGACCTCAGATCAGATGTATGTGCCCAGCAGATGCTTAGGTCAGTTGTATACTCCTGCAGTGCTGACCTCAGATCAGATGTATGTGCCCAGCAGATGCTTAGATCAGATGTATACTCCTGCAGTGCTGACCTCAGATCAGATGTATATGCCCAGCAGATGCTTAGGTCAGATGTATACTCCTGCAGTGCTGACCTCAGATCAGTTGTATATGCCCAGCAGATGCTTAGGTCAGATGTATACTCCTGCAGTGCTGACCTCAGATCAGATGTATGTGCCCAGCAGATGCTTAGATCAGATGTATACTCCTGCAGTGCTGACCTCAGATCAGTTGTATGTGCCCAGCAGATGCTTAGATCAGATGTATCCACCTGCAGTGCTTACCTCAGATCAGTTGTATGTGCCCAGCAGATGCTTAGGTCAGATGTATACTCCTGCAGTGCTGACCTCACGTCAGATGTATACTCCTGCAGTGCTGACCTCAGATCAGTTGCAGGGATAGGCACAGACAAAGGGTGTGGCGGACATTTTCCAAAGTACAGACTTTAGTGAAGGACACCAAGGTACATTTGAAATTAAAAACATTTTATAATGCTTGGTGTTATTATACTGATGCAGATACCACTGATCCTATAACCAGCCCTGCTCTGGCTATACCAATGAGCCAGTGTCACTACTGTGTCATTAAATAGTGCTGGGTGTTATTATACTGATGCAGATACCACTGATTCTATAAACAGCCCTCCTCTTGCTATACCCATGTGCCAGTGTCACTATTGTGTCATTATATAGTGCTTGGTGTTATTATACTGATGCAGATACCACTGACCCTATAACCAGCCCTCCTCTTGTTATACCCATGTGCCAGTGTCACTATTGTGTCATTATATAGTGCTTGGTGTTATTATATATGTATTTATATATTTTTATTTATTTTAACTAGGAAGTTATTAAATAGTTAATAACTATTTAATAACTATTCTACCTAGTTAAAATAAATACAAAGTTGCCTGTAAAATAAAAATAAACCCTAAGATAGCTACAATGTAACTATTAGTTATATTGTAGCTAGCTTAGGTTTTATTTCATAGATAAGTATTTAGTTTTAAATCAGAATAATTTAGTTAATTGTAGTAATTTTATTTAGATTTATTTTCATTATATTTAAGTTAGGGGGGTTAGGGTTAGACTTAGGTTTAGGGGTTAATAACTTTATTATAGTGGCAGAGACGTTAGGGGTGGAAAATTAGGGGTTAATAAATGTAGGTAGGTGGCGGCGATGTTAGGGATGGCAGATTAGGGGTTAATAATATTTAACTAATGTTTGCTATGCGGGAGTGCGGCGGTTTAGGGGTTAATATATTTATTATAGTGGCGGCGATGTCCGGTTCGGCAGATTAGGGGTTAAAAAATGTATTTTAGTGTTTGCGATGCGGGGGGGGGGGACTCGGTTTAGGGGTTAATAGGTAGTTTATGGGTGTTAGTGTACTTTTTAGCACTTTAGTTAAGAGTTTTATGCTACGTCATTGTAGTGTAAAACTCTTAACCACTGACTTTTAAATGCGGTACCAGGCTTGACAGGAGAGGGTCTACCGCTCTTTTTTTGTCAGACTCGTAATACCGGCGCTATGCAAGTCCCATTGAAAATATAGGATACGCAATTGACGTAATTGGATTTGTGGCCAAAAAAGTAAGCAGTGAGCCTGTCATTTCAAGACTCATAATACCAGCGGATGTTAAAAAGCAGCGTTGGAACTGGCCAACGCTGCTTTTTAAGCCTAACGCAAGACTCGTAATCTAGGCGATAGATTTTGAAATCAAATTAGAATCAGAAGCCCAAAAAGTCTGCCCAAAATTTCCTAAAAGCATAAACATTTCTAGTTCGTAGGACAGTCTTATGCTTATCTCAGACATTCTTGATTTCCCCCACAGTGTTTGTCATTACCACCTCTAATGGATGTGTATTCCATGAATCAACTACCCTTTCTGTGAAAAAGTGTTTCCACAAATTACTCCTAATCCTACTACCCTTCAGCTTAAGATCATGACCCCTTGTTCTTGATTTTTTCTTTTTATGATAAATACACACAGTCAGGGCCGGACTAGGAAATCAGATCGTCCCTGGAAATTTTTTAAAGACTAGCCCAGCCCCCATCTGCCCCCATCGATCCAGCTTCCCCCCCCCCCAAGCAGCCTCCTCCTGCCCCTTACTCATCATCATTTGTTCTGTTGTGAAGGGTTTGGCAACTCTGAGCTAAGTCATAAAATATATTAAAGAATATTAAAAGGACATAGAAGTACAAAAATAAAATACTCTTATTTGTTAGAACAGTTTATTAGTGCACAATGTTTGCTTAGAATAATGTGTATGTCCACTGCAAATGGGGTTAAACACATAGATAAATTCAACTCCAGCGCAGCAATGCAGTATTGGCTCAGACCTCAGATTACATGTATGTGCCCAGCAGATGCTTAGGACAGTTGAATGCTCCTGCAGTGCTGACCTTAGATCAGATGTATGTGCCCTGCAGATGCTTAGGTCAGATGTATACTCCTGCAGTGCTGACCTCAGATCAGTTGTATGTGCCCAGCAGATGCTTAGGTCAGATGTATACTCCTGCAGTGCTGACCTCAGATCAGTTGTATGTGCCCAGCAGATGCTTAGATCAGATGTATGCTCCTGCAGTGCTTACCTCAGATCAGTTGTATGTGCCCAGCAGATGCTTATGTCAGATGTAGACTCCTGCAGTGCTGACCTCAGATCAGATATATGTGCCCAGCAGATGCTTATGTCAGATGTATACTCCTGCAGTGCTGACCTCAGATCAGATGTATGTGCCCAGCAGATGCTTAGGTCAGATGTATACTCCGGCAGTGCTGACCTCAGATCAGATGTATGTGCCAAGCAGATGCTTAGGTCAGATGTATACTCCTGCAGTGCTGACCTCAGATCAGATGTATGTGCCAAGCAGATGCTTAGATCAGATGTATACTCCTGCAGTGCTGACCTCAGATCAGATATATGTGCCCAGCAGATGCTTAGATCAGATGTATACTCCGGCAGTGCTGACCTCAGATCAGATATATGTGCTAAGCAGATGCTTAGATCAGATGTATACTCCTGCAGTGCTGACCTCAGATCAGTTGTATGTGCCCAGCAGAGGCTTAGGTCAGATGTATACTCCTGCAGTGCTGACCTCAGATCAGATGTATGTGCCCAGCAGATGCTTAGGTCAGTTGTATACTCCTGCAGTGCTGACCTCAGATCAGATGTATGTGCCCAGCAGATGCTTAGGTCAGATGTATACTCCTGCAGTGCTGACCTCAGATCAGTTGTATGTGCCCAGCAGATGCTTAGGTCAGATGTATACTCCTGCAGTGCTGACCTCAGATCAGTTGTATGTGCCCAGCAGGTGCTTAGGTCAGATGTATACTCCTGCAGTACTGACCTCAGATCAGTTGTATGTGCCCAGCAGATGCTTAGGTTAGTTGAATGCTCCTGCAGTGCTGACCTCAGATCAGATATATGTGCCCAGCAGATGCTTAGATCAGATGTATACTCCTGCAGTGCTGACCTCAGATCAGATGTATGTGCCCAGCAGATGCTTATGTCAGATGTATACTCCTGCAGTGCTGACCTCAGATCAGATGTATGTGCCCAGGCAGCAGATGCTTAGATCAGATGTATACTCCTGCAGTGCTGACCTCAGATCAGATGTATGTGCCCAGCAGATGCTTAGATCAGATGTATACTCCTGCAGTGCTGACCTCAGATCAGATGTATGTGCCCTGCAGATGCTTAGGTCAGATGTATACTCCTGCAGTGCTGACCTCAGATCAGTTGTATGTGCCCAGCAGATGCTTAGATCAGATGTATACTCCTGCAGTGCTGACCTCAGATCAGTTGTATGTGCCCAGCAGATACTTATGTCAGATGTATACTCCTGCAGTGCTAACCTCAGATCAAAAGAAAAAAGAAGACTGCTGGCGCCTTTTGGATTACATTGGACTTTTGTGTTCTGCTGGTGTATGTTTTTTATATATACACTACTATAATATATATTTTATATTTAAATTTTTATTTATAGTTTTTATTGTTTGTCAGATCTAGTATTGGGAAGCACCCCCTTTTGGGCTTGTGTGTACCTAGGTACTAGCCATACCCAGTTTCTTTACCTCAGATCAGATATATGTGCCCAGCAGATGCTTAGATCAGATGTATACTCCTGTAGTGCTGACCTCACTCAGATGTATACTCCTGCAATGATGACCTCAGATCAGTTGTATGTGCCCAGCAGATGCTTAGGTCAGTTGAATGCTCCTGCAGTGCTGACCTCAGATCAGATGTATGTGCCCAGCAGGTGCTTAGATCAGATGTATACTCCTGCAGTGCTGACCTTAGATAAGATTTATGTGCCGAGCAGATGCTTAGGGTCAGATGCATACTCCTGCAGTCTGACCTCAGATCAGATGTATGTGCCCAGCAGATGATTAGGTCAGATGTATACTCCTGCAGTGCTGACCTCAGATCAGAAGTATGTGCCCGAGCAGACGATTAGGTCAGATGTATACTTCTGGCAGTTCTTACCTCAGATCAGTTGTTATGTGCCAGCAGATGCTTAGGTCAGATGTATACTCCTTGCAGTGCTGACCTCAGATCAGATGTATGTGCCCAGCAGATGATTAGGTCAGATGTATACTTCTGCAGTTCTTACCTCAGATCAGTTGTATGTGCCCAGCAGATGCTTAGGTCAGATGTATACTCCTGCAGTGCTGACCTCAGGTCAGATGTATGTGCCCAGCAGATGCTTAGGTCAGATGTATACTCCTGCAGTGCTGACCTCAGATCAGATGTATGTGCCCAGCAGATGCTTAGGTCAGATGCATACTCCTATAGTGCTGACCTCAGATCAGATGTATGTGCCCAGCAGATGCTTAGGCCAGATGTATACCCTGCAGTGCTGACCTCAGATCAGATTGTATGTGCCCAGCAGATGCTTAGGCCAGATGTTTACTCCTCCAGTGCTGACCTCAGATCAGTTGTATGTGCCCAGCAGATGCTTAAGTCAGCTGTATGCTATTGCAGACCTCAGATCAGATGCATGTACCCAGCAAACCCTTATGCCAGCTGTATGTTCCGGCAGACCTTAAATCAAATGTATGTGCCCAGCAGATGCTTATGTCAGATGTATGTTCTTGCAGACCTTAGATCAGCTGTACATGCCCAGTAAATGCTTGTGTCAGCTATATGCTTCTGCAGACCCTCAGATCAGATGCACATGGTCAGCAAAGGCTTGTCAGTTATATACTGCAGATGCATGTAACCAGAAACAGTTTATGTCAGCTGTATTCTCCTGCAGACCTCAGATCTGGATACAAAAAAACTTTATCTCAACAATTCACCCTAAGAGACATCAGGTTAGCTGCCTCCAGCAATTTGTATGCCATCTGTAAATTCATTTTGGTCCCCTCAACCCTCGTACCTAAATCTGTCTGCTGCGTGCCCCATATGAGCTATTCTACTTCATGTAATGTGACAGCATTATAAGCATTATGAAGAAGGGATGAAAGAATGTTGTGGTTGTGCCTTTGTGTATGGAAGAAACAACATTTTTTACTGTTTACTGGTAGGCAGGGGCAGTACTCAATATCACATGACCTCACTTGTCAAGCACTAGGCTCTACGGATAGGGTTGCCAGCTGTCCGGTATTTTAGCAGGTTGTCCAGTATAATCCAGTATAATCTTCACAAAAATACTGGACACTTCAATTTCAAGTTTTTTTTTAAAGTTAACTAACTCTAAAAGGTCTCATATGCCTCAATACATTACAAATACAGAGCAGGAAGAAGTGAGGGCAGTCGATTGTGAAATCACTTCTGTTTTAAATAGTGTTACTGTCAGCCAAATAGGTACTTTCATTTATTTTAATGTTACTGGTAAAATATAAAGCTCTCAGAGGGGGAAACGGGGCCTGAAATTGGTCTGAGGACCCCTCTCAACAAAGAACCTGAAGCACTTCAATTATTCACCTTTCCTCCTGTGAGGCAAAAAAAGCACTAGAATACCAGAGAAGTGGGAGGGGATTAAGTGCTCTTAGAGATTTACGAACTTTGCCTTCCCTAGTGGCCAGGAATTGAATAATGGCTTGTGGACTCTCACCACCTTATAGAAGAAATATACATGTGGGATTAAGAGAAAGGGCTAAGGTAGTGCTTTTGGTGGGGGGAGGGTATTGTGTGACCCTATCTACCATCGTGCCCAGCTGGAAGCCCTATATGCAGACCTAGTAAAACCATTCTGCTTTATTTTCAACATACTTTAATCTGTTTGTTCCTAATAACTATAAATTATTTTATAGCTAGTTCGTTCTACCAACAGCTCTTCATCATTTGTTTGTTTTTAATGATTGTTTACTTTTTTTGTATTTTGAGAGTATGCACTTTGTTGTGAACGTTGTGCAAATAACAATTGCAGAATTCTTGAAGTTCATTTAAAAGTGGACAGGATTTGCCCCTGAGGCACATTTTGTGGCAGAGAAAACTGAGCATGAAATTGCTTCCAATTTTATTAGCCCAATTTTCAAATTCCTCTCTTAGGAGATTTCATTGTAGATAAAAAAGCTTTTTTTCTGCAATTTTTCTCTACAGTCAACTAAAGCTGTTTGGTGTCTTTGTTCAGAACATAGATTAAAAGCTTTTCACCTGAAACAGAATCAAACCTTTAGTTGTGAATCAAAGGTTTAGGCCTAATTCCATTGCTGCTGTAAAGTGTGTTAAAGGGACATAATTCTCTTATGCTAAATCACTTGAAACTGATGCAGTATAACTGTAAAAAGCTGACAGGAAAATATCACCTGAGCATCTCTATGTAAAAAAGGAAGATATTTTACCTCACAATTTCCTCAGCTCAGCAGAGTAAGGTTCTGTGTAAAAAGTTATACTCAGCTGCTCCCAGCTGCTGATAAAAAAAATTTTAAAAAAAATGAAGAAATGAACAGCAAGCCATCAGCATCAGCAGTGCTGAGGTCATGAACTTTTACTGTGATCTCATGAGATTTGACTTGACTCTCATGAGATTTCATTGTAAACTTCCTTTACCTGATTGTGAAATAAGATGAGAGTGCACGATGCTCATCCCTTCAGATGTCCTTCAGACACACTAAAATGCTACTTAGAAATCTTTTACAATGGGAGGTGGCTACTGAGGAACCTTTGAGGTAAAATATCTTTCTTTTTACATAGAGATGTTCAGGAGATATTTTCTAGTCAGCTTTCTACAGCTATGCTGCATCACTTTCAAGTGTTTAAACATTTGGGTATTATGGCCCTTTAACTGTGGGAACACACATCTCTATAGACTTTAATGGAGACTTCAAAGCCAATTTAATAAAGGTCTTGTGGACCTGATCTGACAGTGCGGATCAGGTCCGGAAGACCTCGCTGAATGCGAAGAGCCATACGCTCTCTGTATTCAGCATTGCACCAGCAGCTCACAAGAGCTGCTGGTGCAACACTGCCCCCCTGCAGATTCGCGGCCAGAGGGCCACCATCAGGGGGGGTGTCAATCAACCCGATTGTACTCGATTGGGTTGAATTGTGGCGATTCCTGTCCGTTTGCTCAGAGCAGGCGGACAGGTTATGGAGCAGAGGTCTTTAGACCGCTGCTTCATAACTGCTGTTTCTGGCAAGTCTGAAGGACTCGCCAGAAAACAGGGGCCATCAAGCTCCAATCGGAGCTTGATAAATGGGTGATAAATTGGCCTCTTCATGTCACCCACCAGTTTACAACAGCAAAGAAACTAGGCCTAAAAGGGAAGTGAACACCAAAATTGTTTTTTTTTTTTTTTTTAAAAGATAGATAACGCCTTTACTCATTCCCCAGCTTTGCACAACCAACATTGTTATATTAATATACTTTATAACATTTAAACCTCTAAATGTCTGCTTGTTTCCATGCCACTACAGACAGCCTCTTATCACATTGCTTTTCTATATGCTTTTCACAACAGGAGACTGCTAATTCATGTGTGCCATGTAGATAACATTGTTCTCTCTTCCATGGAGTTGTGCATGACACTGCACTAATTGGCTAAAATGCAAGTCAATAGATAATAAATAGCCATGTGATCATGTTGCTGTAAAAAGAGGCTTAGATACAAGGTAGGTTAAGAGTCTATTCATATAACCTTGTTGGCTGTGCAAGGACTGGGGGATTGGTAATAAAGGGATTATCTACCTTTTTAAACATAATCATTTTTGGAGTAGACTGTCCCTTTAATGTAGGATAATAGTGAGCAGTGGTTGTGCTATGGGAGTTCTGCAGGATGCGAGGAACCAATCCCAGGTATTATTATTGTACCATCAGTTTAAGGTGACATCAGCCATAGATTCTCTTTGTATTATGCTTTATCTAGCAGGATAGCTAATGGGACACAGCACTGTTACATACGGAAGGACAACAAATGATGTCATATGCCTACAGAGTATAGGGGGCCAGGAGCACTGTTACATATGGAAGGACAACAAATGCTGTCATATGCCTAAAGATGTATAGTACACAAAAAGGCAGTGTACAGCTCCACAGTTATAAGATGCAAGTGGCAGGAGGGACCGTCAAACATGTAGAAAAGTAGAAAAATCCACAGCACCTTGTAAAATTTTCAACACTTATTGAAATTTCTTTCACCCATATAGGTACAAAGCAGGTAGCAGCTGCTACCTGCTTTGTACCTATATGGGAGAAAGATATTTCAATAAAGTGTTGAAAATTTGACAAGGTGCTGTGGATTTTTCTACTTTCCTAAAGATGTATAGGGGACAGAGCACTGTTACATACGGAAGGACAACAAATGATGTCATATGTATGCCTAAAGAAGTATAGGGGACAGGAGTACTGTTACATACGGAAGGA
The DNA here is from genome assembly GCF_027579735.1 of Bombina bombina. NCBI lineage: Eukaryota > Metazoa > Chordata > Amphibia > Anura > Bombinatoridae > Bombina > Bombina bombina. Next base: position 1,179,172,219 of record NC_069502.1, read on the forward strand.
CAACAAATGATGTCATATGTATGCCTAAAGAAGTATAGGGGACAAAGCACTGTTACATATGGAAGGACAGCAAATGATGTCATATGTATGCCTAAAGAAGTATAGGGGAAACACCACTGTTACATACGGAAGGACAACAAATGATGTCATATGTATGCCTAAAGACGTATAGGGGACACAGCACTGTTACATACGGGAAGGACAACAAATGCTGTCATATGTAATGCCTAAAGACGTATAGGGGACAAAGCACTGTTACATACGGAAGGACAACAAATGCTGTCATATGTATGCCTAAAGACGTATAGGGGACACAGCACTGTTACATACGGAAGGACAACAAATGATGTCATATGTATGCCTAAAGATGTATAGGGGACAGAGCACTGTACATATGGAAGGACAACAAATGCTGTCATATGCCTAAAAGAAGTATAGGGGACACAGCACTGTTACATACGGAAGGAGAACAAATGATGTCATATGTATGCCTAAAGAAGTATAGGGGACAAAGCACTGTTACATACGGAAGGACAACAAATGCTGTCATATGCATGCCTAAAGAATTGTAGGGGACACAGCACTGTTACATACAGAAGGACAACAAATGCTGTCATATGTATGCCTAAAGACGTATAGGGGACACAGCACTGTTACATACGGAAGGACAACAAATAATGTCATATGTATGCCTAAAGAAGTATAGGGGGACAAAGCAACTGTTACATACGGAAGGACAACAAATAATGTCATATGTATGCCTAAAGACGTATAGGGGACAGGAGCACTGTTACATACGGAAGGACAACAAATGCTGTCATATGTATGCCTAAAGACGTATAGGGGACAGGAGCACTGTTACATACGGAAGGACAACAAATGATGTCATAGGTATGCCTAAAGACGTATAGGGGACAAAGCACTGTTACATATGGAAGGACAACAAATGATGTCATATGTATGCCTAAAGACGTATAGGGGACACAGCACTGTTACATACGGAAGGACAACAAATGATGTCATATGTATGCCTAAAGACGTATAGGGGACAAAGCACTGTTACATACGGAAGGACAACAAATGCTGTCATATGTATGCCTAAAGACGTATAGGGGACACAGCACTGTTACATACGGAAGGAGAACAAATGATGTCATATGTATGCCTAAAGAAGTATAGGGGACAAAGCACTGTTACATACGGAAGGACAACAAATGATGTCATATGTATGCCTAAAGACGTATAGGGGACAAAGCACTGTTACATACGGAAGGACAACAAATGCTGTCATATGTATGCCTAAAGACGTATAGGGGACACAGCACTGTTACATACGGAAGGACAACAAATGCTGTCATATGTATGCCTAAAGAAGTATAGGGGACAGGAGCACTGTTACATACGGAAGGACAACAAATGTTGTCATATGCCTAAAGATGTATAGGGGACACAGCACTGTTACATACGGACGGACAACAAATGCTGTCATATGCCTAAAGAAGTATAGGGGACACAGCACTATTACATACGGAAGGACAACAAATGCTGTCATATCTATGCCTAAAGAAGTATAGGTAAAATAGCACTGTTACATACGGAAGGACAACAAATGATGTCATATGTATGCCTAAAGACGTATGGGGGACAAAGCACTGTTACATACGGAAGGACAATAAATGCTGTCATATGTATGCCTAAAGAAGTGTAGGGGACAGGAGCACTGTTACATACGGAAGGACAATAAATGCTGTCATATGTATGCCTAAAGAAGTGTAGGGGACACAGCACTGTTACATACGGAAGGACAACAAATGATGTCATATGTATGCCTAAAGAAGTATAGGGGACACAGCACTGTTACATACGGAAGGACAACAAATGATGTCATATGTATGCCTAAAGAAGTATAGGGGACAAAGCACTGTTACATACAGAAGGACAACAAATGACATCATATGTATGCTTAAAGAAGTATAGGGGACACAGCACTGTTACATACGGAAGGACAACAAATGCTGTCATATGCCTAAAGAAGTATAGGGGACACAGCACTGTTACATACAGAAGGACAACAAATGCTGTCATATGTATGCCTAAAGAAGTATAGGGGACACAGCACTGTTACATACAGAAGGACAACAAATGCTGTCATATGTATGCCTAAAGACGTATAGGGGACACAGCACTGTTACATACAGAAGGACAACAAATGCTGTCATATGTATGCCTAAAGACGTATAGGGGACACAGCACTGTTACATACAGAAGGACAACAAATGCTGTCATATGCCTAAAGACGTATAGGGGAAATAGCACTGTTACATACGGAAGGACAACAAATGCTGTCATATGTATGCCTAAAGACGTATAGGGGACACAGCACTGTTACATACAGTAGGACAACAAATGATGTCATATGCCTAAAGACGTATAGGGGACACAGCACTGTTACATACGGAAGGACAACAAATGCTGTCATATGTATGCCTAAAGAAGTATAGGGGACACGAGCACTGTTACATACAGAAGGACAACAAATGCTGTCATATGTATGCCTAGAGACGTATAGGGGACAAAGCACTGTTACATACAGAAGGACAACAAATGCTGTCATATGTATGCCTAAAGACGTATAGGGGACACAGCACTGTTACATACGGAAGGAGAACAAATGATGTCATATGTATGCCTAAAGAAGTATAGGGGACAAAGCACTGTTACATACAGAAGGACAACAAATGCTGTCATATGTATGCCTAAAGAAGTATAGGGGACAAAGCACTGTTACATACGGAAGGACAACAAATGATGTCATATGTATGCCTAAAGAAGTATAGGGGACAGGAGCACTGTTACATACGGAAGGACAACAAATAATTTCATATGTTTCCCTAAAGAAGTATAGGGGACACAGCACTGTTACATACGGAAGGACAACAAATGCTGTCATATGCCTAAAGAAGTATAGGGGACACAGCACTGTTACATACAGAAGGACAACAAATGCTGTCATATGCCTAAAGAAGTATAGGGGACAGGAGCACTGTTACATACGGAAGGACAACAAATGATGTCATATGTATGCCTAAAGAAGTATAGGGGACAAAGCACTGTTATATACGGAAGGACAACAAATGCTGTCATATGTATGCCTAAAGAAGTGTAGGGGACAGGAGCACTGTTACATACGGAAGGACAACAAATGCTGTCATATGTATGCCTAAAGAAGTATAGGGGCAGGAGCACTGTTACATACGGAAGGACAACAAATGCTGTCATATGTATGCCTAAAGAAGTATAGGGGACACAGCACTGTTACATACGGAAGGACAACAAATGCTGTCATATGTATGCCTAAAGAAGTATAGGGGACACAGCACTGTTACATACGGAAGGACAACAAATGATGTCATATGTATGCCTAAAGAAGTATAGGGGACACAGCACTGTTACATACGGAAGGAGAACAAATTATGTCATATGCCTAAAGAAGTGTAGGGGACAGGAGCACTGTTACATACGGAAGGAGAACAAATGATGTCATATGTATGCCTAAAGAAGTATAGGGGACACAGCACTGTTACATACGGAAGGAGAACAAATGATGTCATATGCCTAAAGAAGTATAGGGGACAGGAGCACTGTTACATACGGAAGGACAACAAATTATGTCATATGTATGCCTAAAGACGTATAGGGGACAGGAGCAATGTTACATACGGAAGGAGAACAAATGCTGTCATATGTATGCCTAAAGACGTATAGGGGACAGGAGCACTGTTACATACGGAAGGACAACAAATGCTGTCATATGCCTAAAGAAGTATAGGGGACAGGAGCACTGTTACATACGGAAGGACAACAAATTATGTCATATGCCTAAAGAAGTATAGGGGACAGGAGCACTGTTACATACGGAAGGACAACAAATGCTGTCATATGCCTAAAGAAGTATAGGGGACACGAGCACTCCTGAGCTCACAGAGGATTAGTCTTTGACAAACGATATCAAGAGAAATAGGCAAAATTAATAATAGAAGTAAAAGGGAAAGTTGATTAAATTTCCACACTCTTTCCAACTCATTTTAAAAAGTTTTATTTTGACTTTACTGTACATTTAAACTTAAGGTGATGTAGCAACATCAGTTGTGTACCCCTTAAATTGACAGTCTACACTAAAAATGTTATTGTTTAAAAAGATAGATAATACCTTTTACTACCCATCATTGTTATAATAATATACTTTATAACATTTAAACCTAAATGTCTGCCTGTTTCTAAGCCCCTGCAGGCTGCCTTTATCTCAGTGCATTTTTATAGCTTTTCACAGCTAGACAGTGCTAGATCACGTGTGCCATATAGATACCATTGTGCTCACTCCGGTGGAGTTATTCATGAGTTAGAACTAACTGACTAAAATGCAAGTCTGTCAAAAGCACTGAGATAAGGAGGCTGTCTGCAGAGGCTTAGATACAAGGTAATCACAGAGGTAAAAAGTGTAATAATATAACCGTGTTGGTCAATGAGCATTAGCAGGAAGTATCTATAAATCAATGAGCATTAGCAGGGAGTACCTAACAAACAATGAGCATTTGCAGTAAGTAACTATCAATTCATCAAAATTAGCAGGAAGTACCTATCAACCAATAAGCATTAGATGGAAGTACCTATCAACCAATGAGCATTAGCAGGAAGTACCTATCAACCAATGAGCATTAGCAGGAAGTACCTATCAACCAAGGAGCATTAGCAGGAAGCACCTATCAATCAATGAACATTAGCAGGAAGTACCTATCAACCAATGAGCATTAGCAGGAAGTACCTATCAACCAAGGAGCATTAGCAGGAAGTACCTATCAATCAATGAGCATTAGCAGGAAGTACCTATCAACCAATGAGCATTAGCAGGAAGTACCTATCAACCAAGTAGCATTAGCAGAAAGTACCTATCAATCAATGAGCATTAGCAGAAAGTACCTATCTATCAATGAGCATTATCAGAAAGTACCTATCAATCACTGAACATTAGCAGGAAGTACCTAGCAACCAAGGATAATTAGCAGGGAGTTCCTATTAATCAATGAGCATTAGCAGGAAGTACCTATCAACTAGGGTTGCACCGATACCATTTTTTTAAGACCGAGTACAAGTACAGATAATTTTTTCAAATACTCACCGATACCAATTACCGATACTTCTTTTTTAATATCATGACAGTTTTCCAAGCACAATGCAGACTAATGAATTAAGATAGCTTCTTTATAATTATGAACTGTAACTCAAAAGACATTTTGAAATAATAAAAGTTTTATTTGTTGTCACAAAGATCACAGAACATGTTTATAAATAAAATAAAAATATTACAATCAAATGTATTAATAATGACAACAATAAATAACAGCTGCAGCAGCTGTGGCTGGAAAGCTACAATTTAAAGGGGTGATTACTGGATGCTATTGGGTTGTATGGTGCCTATATAACATCAATCTGACATTTAATTCTGGAAAAAATATTGGGAATGGAGTGTCCCAGTAATCCCCTTTGAGAAAAATGGGGCATTTGAATTCTTCTGACTCAACAGAAAATAGGAATGGTCTTCATATTTTTCCAGGGCTGCTTTTTATTCCCAGTCCTGAGAGTACAGTATGTTTTGAACATACTTGTTCAAGATGAGAACTAGCAGTATAACAGGCAATCTAGCTATTTGAATATTTTTTTAAAAGTTAGTGGCAAGTTCTTTTTAATGAACAGAAGCATCTCTGCATGTTCCGCTATAATTCTGTTTCTGCTATCAGTAAGGACGTTTGACGCTAAGCTGAACAGTCTTTCACTTTTCACACTACTGCATGGGGCAGAAATATATTTTTGGGCCATTTTAGCCAGAGCTGGAAATCTCAGTTTATTAACTGCCCAGTACTTCAGGGGTTTGCCTGAATGAGGTGTATAGTAGCGGCTTTTGGAGCACTGCTCTGACGTACAATAATACAAATAACAGCAATTTGTATTGGCAGAACAGAAGTGAACAAGTTTTAGTTAAGTTTCCACTCCAACTTAAATGAAATGGGAACATGCAGTTTGAAAAACGCCACAAGATGATGTATGGGTAGGACATGGAGGTATCAGTTTACGTATCGGTGCATTTGCACGAGTACAAGTACTCATGCAAATGCTTGGTATCGGCACCGATACCGATACTAGTATCGGTATCGGTGCAACCCTACTATCAACCAATGAGCATTAGCAGGAAGTACCTATCAACCAATAAGCATTAGCAGGAAGTACCTATCAATCAATGAGCATTAGCAGGAAGTACCTATCAACCAATAAGCATTAGCAGGAAGTACCTATCAACCAATGAGCATTAGCAGGAAGTACCTATCAATCAATGAGCATTAGCAGAAAGTACCTATCAATCAATGAGCATTAGCAGGAAGTACCTATCAACCAAGAAGCATTAGCAGGAAGTACCTATCAACCAAGAAGCATTAGCAGGAAGTACCTATCAACCAAGGAGCATTAGTAGAAGGTACCTGACAGACAATTCACATTAGTGAAGTACATAATTACAAAAATAAAATAAAATTTGAACAGCTTTTACTAAATATTTTTGGCACAAAATTTCAACATTTAAATGTTGTGTCATATGAATTACAGAATATGTTAAGTACAGTGCCCCTTTAATTGGTGTCTAAATTGATCTTTAAATAGAAAACCACACAAATAAGGAGTATAAAATAACGTCCCTATCAACATCACCATAATCAGCATTGATATGTAGCTTTGTGACAATCCCAAATGTTTGAGGTCTAGAACCAGCAAACTCAGTGACCTGGACCATGCAGTATATATATATATATATATATATATATATATATTATATTCTGTAGAGGTTTTTTTTATAGATCAATATTATACTAATGGAAACTCAGCTCTCAATATAAATAGGTTTGGATTTTGGAATATCATATGTTTGCAGCTGTAAATGGGTCAGCTCGGAGAGTGGATGGGACCAAATGTAAACAAAAAGATCTTATGCCAATTTGGCAATACTTACATGTCATAATACAGCTTATACATGCAACCTAAAGACAGTTTTATTAAAAAAATTGTTATACTTTAGGCACCATCAGAGAGATAGAACACTACTGTAATAAGAAAGTAATAGTTGTTTTTAATAAATATAGACTAGCACTTGCATATTAGAACACAAAACCAAACCAAGATGCAGGCAGAGAAGTTTGTGACTTACTGGTAGGGAAAATGGTTATTTTTTTTATAATTTTATAAATACAGGTATACCCCGCTCATACAGCGGGTTAGGGACCAGAGCCCCACTGTAAAGTGAAACTGCCTTAAAGTGAAACAAGGCAGTTTTAGCTTTCTTTTAACTTGCCAGTGTGTTTAAAAACTTGAAAACATGTTTGAACTAACATATATTAGGGGCGCAATAGTGCTACGTTTAGTTTAACACTAGCACAGCAAGTATTCCATTAGTATTCAAAAAATACTGTACCTGTAAAATAGTGACACTTACTGTAGTAAAATTTGCCAGACTATAGCACTGTATGAGCGAAGCAATGTATTAGCGAAGCACTGTAAAGTGAGGTATAATATATACTAATGGGGCAAAGATCTGGATTTCAGAATAATTTCAGATTCTAGAATTCCAAATTTGGAGATTTGTATCTGTGTATATAATCAGTATAAATAATCCACACTTTCCAAATCCCAAATCCACAAGAAACTTTTCTTGTGTGGTTTAAAGGGACATGAAACCCAATTTTTTTCTTTCATGATTTAGAAAGAGCATGCAATTTTAAGCAACTTCACGATTTACTTCTGTTATCTAATATCTATCATTCTCTTGATACTCTTTGTTGAAAAGCATATCTAGATAGGCTCAGTAGCTGCTGATCAGCCAATAGAATGCAAGCTCAATCCTATTGGCTGATCTAATCAGCCAATAGGATGAAAGCTCAATCCTATTGGCTGATTGCCACAGCCAATAGGATTTTTCAACCGTAATTCTGATTGGCTGATAGAAATCTATCAGCCAATGGGAATCTAAGGGACGCCATCTTGGATGACGTCATTTAAAGGAACCTTCATTCGGAAGAAGACGTCGAAAGAAGAGGATGCTCCGCACCAGATGTCTTGAAGATGGAGCCGCTTCGCACCACATGGATGAAGATAGAAGATGCCATCTGGATGAAGACTTTTGCCGGCTTGGATGAAGATTTCGGCCCGCTTGGATGAAGACTTCTGCTGGCTTCAATGAAGACTTTGGCCCGCTTGGATGAAGTCTTCTGCCGGCTTTGATGAGGACTTCTGCCGCTTCGTTGAGAATGGATGTCGGGTCTTCAGAAACGGTAAGTGGATCTTCGGGGGTTAGTGTTAGGTTTTTTAAGGGTTTATTGGGTGGGTTTTAATTTTTGATTAGGGTTTGGGCATGCAAAAAGAGCTAAATGCCCTTTTAAGGACTATGCCCATACAAATGCCCTTTTCAGGGCAATGGGGAGCTTAGGTTTTTTAGATTAGGTTTTTATTTGGGGGGTTGGTTGTGTGGGTGGTGGGTTTTATTGTTGGGGGGGTATTTGTATTTTTATTTACAGGTAAAAGAGCTGATTTCTTTGGGGCAATGCCCAACAAAAGGCCCTTTTAAGGGCCATTGGTAGTTTATTGTAGGCTAGGGCTTTTTTATTTTCATAGGACTCTTAGATTAGGTGTAATTAGTTTAAATATTTGATAATTTATTTTTTATTTTGTGTAACTTAGTGTTTATTTTTTTTTTGTAACTTAGTGTTTGTTATTTTTTGTAACTTATTTGTTAGTTTTTTGTAACTTTGTAATTTTAAATAGTAGATTTAAATTATTTGAGTAGGGTTAGGTTTTTAACTATATAATTTATTTAATTTAATTTGTAGTTTAATGTAATTTTAGTATAACAGTTAGGGTAGATTAATTATTAGTTTAATATAGTTTAATTTAATTTTAGTATAATAGTTAGGGTAGGTTAATTAATAGTTTAATATAGTTTATTTTGAAAGAGTTTTTATTAATTTCTTTTGTCTTTTTTATAACAAGTTAGGGTATATACAAGTTTAATATAGTTTAATGTAATTTTAGTATAATAGTTAGGGTAGATTAATAATTAGTTTAATATAGTTTAATGTAATTTTAGTATAACAGTTAGGTTAGGTTAATTATTAGTTTAATATAGTTTAATTTAAATCTAAAGGTAAGTTTAAATTTATTATAAGATAGGGATGAGTTAATATTTAATGTAAAGTTAAGGGGTTGTTAGGTTTAGGGGTTAATAGGTTAATTTAGTTTATGGCGATGTGGGGGGCTGGCGGTTTAGGGGTTAATAGGTTTAGTAAGTGGTAGTGATGTGGGAGGCCAGGGGTTAATACATTTAGTTAGTTGCGGTGGGCTCCGGGAGCGGCGGGATAGGGGTTAATACGTTTATTAGAGTTGTGGTGGGTTCCGAGAGCGGCGGGATAGGGTTTAATAACTTTATTTAGTTGCAGTGGGGTCTGGGAGCGGCGGAATAGGGGTTAATAACTTTATTTAGTTGCAGTGGGGTCTGGGAGCGGCGGGATAGGGGTTAAACAGCTTAGTATAGTGGCGGTGTTTAGTGACAGTATATAAATAAAGCTGGGAAAAAGCTGAATAGCAGCGAGATCGATGACTGTTAGTTAACAACAGTCCGCTGCTCATTGCCCCGTACTTGGTGCACAGCTTTTTTACAGCTTTTATATAAATATGGAGAGCATATTCAGGTCCGCGGCCGCGATGTTAGGCGATGTCAGGCGAGCGTATTGGTGCCGTTGAATGCAGCACAGTTGACGGCTTGTTAAGTAGGCCTCCTAAAGTAAATGATTATTGCTTACTACTTTGTATAACAAAACAAATGAAAATGGTATGAAAATAAAGGATTTAAGTTATATCTGCACTTAAAGGGACATAAAACCCAAATTTATTTCCTAATTCACATACAGGTAGATTACAAGTTTTGCATTTGTGTTTTAACGCTGAAAGAATGGTCATTTCAGCATTAAAACAGCAACGCAGCCATTACGAGTCTTTTCTGTATAGCTGTACCTCAAGCCTTTTAGCCTGTAATGCAACGTCAGTCCCACACTCAAAGAAAAATTATGTTTTTTCATGGGATTCCCATAGCGCTGGCATTACTAGTTTTGCTGTGAGGCTAAAAAGCTCGCGTACCGCCATCTGAGAGCAGTAGTTATGAGTTTTACGCAACAAAACGGTTACATAAAACTCATAACCAAAGTGTTACAAAGTACACTAACACCCATAAACTACCTATTAACCCCTAAACCGAGGCCCTCCCCGCATGGCAATTACTATATTAAAGTTATTAACCCCTATTCTGCTGCTCCCCGACATCATCGCCACTATAATAAAGTTATTAACCCCTATTCCCCCGCACCCCAACATCGCCCAGACTAAAATAAATATATTAACCCCTCTTCCGTCGCTCGCCGACATCGCAGCCACTAAATAAAGTTATTAACCCCTAAACCTCTGGCCTCCCACATCACTACCACTAGATAAACCTATTAACCCCTAAATTAACCCCTAAACCTAACCCTAAACTGAACCCTAACCCTAACACCCCCTAACTTTAAAGGGACACTGTACCCAAATTATTTCTTTTGTGATTCAGATAGAGCATGCAATTTGAAGCAACTTTCTAATGTACTCTTATTATCAAATTTTCTTCATTCTCTTGGTATGTTTATTTGAAAAGCAAGAATTTAAGTTTAGATGCCGGCCCATTTTTGGTGACCAACCTGGGTTGTCCATGCTGATTGGGCAGCACCAATAAACAATTGCTGTCCATGGTTCTGAACCACAAATTTGCTGGCTCCTCAGCTTAGATGCCTTCTTTTTCAAATAAAGTTATCAAGAGAACGAAGAAAAATTAATTATAGAAGTAAATTAGAAAGTTGCTTAAAATTGCATGCTCTATCTGAATCGCAAAAGAAAAAATTTGGGTACAGTGTCCCTTTAACATAATTAAAATAGAGCTAAATTAAAGTTACAATTATTAACTTAATAATACCTATTTAAAACTAAATACATACTTACCTGTAAAATAAATCCTAAGCTAGCTACAATATAAATAATAGTTATATTGTAGCTAGCTTAGGTTTTCTTTTTATTTCACAGGTAAGTTTTTATTTATTTTAACTAGGTAGACTAGTTAGTAAATAGTTATTAACTATTTACTAACTACCTAGTTAAAATAAATACAAACTTACCTGTGAAATAAAACCTAAACTGCCTTACACTAAAACCTACCATTACAAAAAATAAAAAACACTAAAATTACAAAAAATAAAAAAACAATACAAAAAATAACAAACGAAATTATCCAAAATTATAAAAATTATTCCTATTCTAATACCCTGTTTAAAAAAAGCAAAAAAACACCCCAAAATAAAAAAACTAATTTATAATAAACTAGGGCCTTTTATAGGACATTGTCCTAAAGAAATCAGCTCTTTTCCTACAAAAGAAAAACAAACACCCCCTGACAGTATACAAACCTCCACTCCCCAAACCCACAAAATAAAGTAAAACCTAATTTACCCATTGCCCTGAAAAGAGCATTTGTATGGGCATTGCCCTTAAAAAGGCATTCAGCCCTTTTGCTGCCCATTAAAAATAAAAAATGGCTATTCTAAAAACAAAAAACCCATCCCAAAAAGAAAAAAACATTACACAAAATAACAAACAAATTATCAAAAATATTAGCAATTATTCATATTCTAATACCCATTTTAAAAAAAAAAAAAACACCCCCAAATAAAAGAAACCTAATCTATAATAAACTACCAACAGCCCTTAAAAGGGCCTTTTGTAGGGCATTGCCCTAAATAAATCAGCTCTTTTTCTAACAAAAAATACAAAGACCCACTAACATTACAAACCCCTCCAAACACACAAAATAAAAAAAACAATCTAAAAAAACCTTATCTACCCATTGCTCTGAAAATGGCATTTGTATGGGCATCACCCTTAAAAGGGCATTCAGCTCTTTTAAGAACTGCCAACCCCTAATCTAAAAAAAAAAACACCCAAAAAAAACCTAACACTAACCCCTCTTTAGGTACTCACAGTCCAGCTGAAGTCCCGCTTGAATGATCTTCATCCCCGCGGCTCCATCTTCATCCAGACGGCTCCTTCTTCATCCATCGCGGGACCGGCATCTTCTTCATCCCTGTGGAGAAGGAGCGGAGGTCCAGGCGAAGGTCCAACGCGGAGGTCCAGACGGAGGTCCATCGATCCGACGTGGAGGTCCTCTTCATGAGATCTTCTGCTGCACACTGAGGATTGAAATGCAAGGTACCCCTTTTATACTGGTGATACCATTGCATTCCTATTGGCTGAAAAATTTGAATCAGCCAAGAGGAATTAGGGCTGCTAAAATCCTATTGGCTGTTCAAATCAGCCAATTGGATTTAAGCAGCTCTCATTCTATTGGCTGATTCAAGGAGCGTGCACATGTCTGCTGCACTATATGGCAGCAGTTTTGCAACAATGTTATACATTAGCAAGAGCACTAGATGGCAGCACTATTTCCTGTCATGTAGTACTAATGTTATTCATTAGCAAGAGCACTAGATGGCAGCACTATTTCCTGTCATGTAGTACTAATGTTATACATTAGCAAGAGCACTAGATGGCAGCACTATTTCCTGTCATGTAGTACTAATGTTATACATTAGCAAGAGCACTAGATGGCAGCACTATTTACTGTCATGTAGTACTAATGTTATACATTAGCAAGACCACTAGATGTCAGCATTATTTCCTGTCATGTAGTACTAATGTTATACATTAGCAAGAGCACTAGAGGGCAGCACTATTTCCTGTCATGTAGTACTAATGTTATACATTAGCAAGAGCACTAGATGGCATCACTATTTCCTGTCATGTAGTACTAATGTTATACATTAGCAAGAGCACTAGATGGCAGCACTATTTCCTGACATGTAGTACTAATGTTATACATTAGCAAGAGCACTAGATGGCAGCACTATTTCCTGTCATGTAGTACTAATGTTATACATTAGCAAGACCACTAGATGGCAGCACTATTTCCTGTCATGTAGTACTAATGTTATACATTAGCAAGAGCACTAGATGGCAGCACTATTTCCTGTCATGTAGTACTAATGTTATACATTAACAAGAGCACTAGAGGGCAGCCCTATTTCCTGTCCTGTAGTACTAATGTTATACATTAGCAAGACGACTAGATGGCAGCACTATTTCCTGTCATGTAGTACTAATGTTATACATTAGCAAGAGCACTAGATCGCAGCACTATTTCCTGTCATGTAGTACTAATGTTATACATTAGCAAGAGCACTAGATGGCAGCACTATTTCCTGACATGTAGTACTAATGTTATACATTAGCAAGAGCACTAGATGGCAGCACTATTTCCTGACATGTAGTACTAATGTTATACATTAGCAAGAGCACTAGATGGCAGCATTATTTCCTGTCATGTAGTACTAATGTTATACATTAGCAAGAGCACTAGATGGCAGCACTATTTCCTGTCATGTAGTACTAATGTTATACATTAGCAAGAGCACTAGATGGCAGCACTATTTCCTGTCATCTTGTACTAATGTTATACATTAGCAGGAGCACTAGATGGCAGCACTATTTCCTGTCATGTAGTACTAATGTTATACATTAGCAAGAACACTAGATGGCAGCTATATTTCCTGTCATGTAGTACTAATGTTATACATTAGCAAGAGCACTAGATGGCAGCACTATTTCCTGTCCTGTAGTACTAATGTTATACATTAGCAAGAGCACTAGATGGCAGCACTATTTCCTGTCATGTAGTACTAATGTTATACATTAGCAAGAGCACTAGATGGCAGCACTATTTCCTGTCATCTTGTACTAATGTTATACATTAGCAGGAGCACTAGATGGCAGCACTATTTCCTGTCATGTAGTACTAATGTTATACATTAGCAAGAACACTAGATGGCAGCACTATTTCCTGTCATGTAGTACTAATGTTATACATTAGCAAGAGCACTAGATGGCAGCACTATTTCCTGTCCTGTAGTACTAATGTTATACATTAGCAAGAGCACTAGATGGCAGCACTATTTCCTGTCATGTAATACTAATGTTATACATTAGCAAGAGCACTAGATGGCAGCACTATTTCCTGTCATGCAGTACTAATGTTATACATTAGCAAGAGTACTAGATGGCAGCACTATTTCCTGTCATGTAGTACTAATGTTACACATTAGCAAAAGCACTAGATGGCAGCACTATTTCCTGTCATGTAGTACTAATGTTATACATTAGCAAGAGCACTAGATGGCAGCACTATTTCCTGTCATGTAGTACTAATGTTATACATTAACAAGAGCACTAGAGGGCAGCACTATTTCCTTTCATGTAGTACTAATGTTATACATTAGCAAGAGCACTAGATGGCAGCACTATTTCCTGTCATGTAATACTAATGTTATACATTAGCAAGAGCACTAGAGGGCAGCACTATTTCCTGTCATGTAGTACTAATGTTATACATTAACAAGAGCACTAGATAGCAGCACTATTTCCTGTCATGTAGTGCTAATGTTATACATTAGTGAGAGCACTAGAGGGCAGCACTATTTCCTGTCATGTAGTACTAATGTTATACATTAGCAAGAGCACTAGATGGCAGCACTATTTCCTGTCATGTAGGACTAATGTTATACATTAACAAGAGCACTAGATGGCAGCACTATTTCCTGTCATGTAGTACTAATGTTATACATTAGTGAGAGCACTAGATGGCAGCACTATTTCCTGCCATGTAGTGCTTCAGGCATGTTCAACTAAGAATAACATGTGAACAAAGCAAATTTGGTAACGGAAGTAAATTGGAACATTTTTTCAAAACTGTATTCTATATCTGAATAATGAAAGAAAAGTTTTGAGTTTCATGTCCGTTTAATACTTAGAAAACAAAGGATTGTTAATAAAAAAAAATACACAAAAATACTCTGCTCTCATGGATATTAAACAATTGCACATACAGCACAGGTTAATAAAAAATAAATATATATCTGTTAAATATACGTGTGGCACAATTATTGGCACCTTTTAGTCAATACTTTGCCAAGGACCTCCAAAGTAATATTTTCTGAGATATTACCGGTGCCGTGTGCTAACTCAGTAAGGCAGAAGGAGCTAATGTCTGTTAATTCATGGTTAAAAACATGGTGTAAAAATGAGGGGTCTGACTTTTTAGAGCACTGGGCTGACTTTTCACTTGGGTACAATTTGTACAGTAAGGATGGATTGCACCTGTATGACATGGGTGCAGGTGTGTTGGGGGAAAGGATGGTAGCATCTTTAGAGAACCTTTTAAACTAGGCAAAGGGGGGGAGGGTCAGTTAGAACTCAATAGAACAGAGAGATGTGAATATGTCACTCCCTTTATATCTCAAGGAAGGGATGACTTAAGAAATGAACTGAATTGTAACAATCTAAATCTCAAATTGACTTATGAAATTAGCTACACACAAGTTACCTTTCTTGATTTAAAGTGAAGGTAAAGTTTTGTCATTAAAAATTCATATGTAGAATCCTTTTACAATGTCCAATCCAGTCGCTATGTTTTTTTTATTCAATAAAATTATTTTTGTCAGTATTTATCTACCTACATTTTTCTTATTGTTGCCATCCGATTCTCCTCCCATTCAGCATTTCCGGGTTTCTGATACTGTGACGTATAGAGCGGTCCCACCCGCTCTATACGTGTCAACTAAGCTCGTGCACATTGAGCGTCTAAGAACCGCTCATGCACATTGTAAATTCTCTGTCACCATTGCGCATGCGTTAATCGCGGTCATCGCACTTGGAACTATGCTTGACAACTGAACAGGTTAATGCGCATGCGCTAAACGTGGACGCGCTCGCTTTGCAAGTACGAACTACAAAAAGTTGGGCATGCGCAGAATTAAACATCCCCTGATTACGTCAATTGACGGCCGCCTAACGGCCAAAGAATCAATTGGCTGTCTAAACAACGATCACGATCAAAAAATAATAATATTACGGGTTGATTTTAGGATAGCAGAATCGGTGCGAAATATATATGCTATCTAAGGTAATATTGAAATATTGAAGTTTTGATGAATGAACATACTATTTATTTTGCATGATATATTAATTTATTTGTAGCAGACCGTTTTAGTTTACCTTCACTTTAACTATATCCAGAGATTTATTTGGAAAAGTACAATCTTGTCTCTATAGAAGAGAGACTGCCACAAATTCTATACTGTCCTTTCAAAGTGCACTCCACCCCTCTACAAAGAGGGCAATCCCCTATGGGGAATTCCTCAGAATACGCCAAAATTGTTCGAAGTTGACTACTTTAAAGAGGAGGCCAAAGAATTAAAAGTAAGATTGAGGGAGAGAGGCTACCCAAACAGCATCCTTAAAAAAGCTTACCACAAAGCGTTACACTTGGATAGGAATAATTAACTAGTGCCCAAACCAAAACAATCAAAAGATACAAGGGTCAGATTTGTGTGCACTTTTAATGGAGCTTACAAAGAAATAAGTGCAATTCTGAACAAACATGTACACATACTGCAGACAGATGAAGACATGGCAAGAAGCATAGGCCCTAAAATAGCAATAAGTTGGTGGAAAGCTCCGACCATTAGAGACAGAGTAATGAAGAACCACTTTATAAAAAAAACAAACCGTAGGAAAGATGGTCTGACTGGTACTTATCCATGTGGCGCTTGAAAATTCTGTCCTTATATGAGTAATATAACAGAGATCCCTATATTCCCAAAGGGAATCAAAAAAATTAACGGACTCTTTAACTGTAGGACAAGCAATATTATTTGGCAAAAAGAGAAAAGGAGGTCCAATGGCACTACATTTAAGATAAATAGGAACTACTGCCCAATAGAAGGATACTTAAGTATTAATAACTTGAGTTCTAGGGCTGGTGCTGTGTATAACAAAGACTGAATTTGACTGACATTGGGGAGAATAGGAGAACCTCCACAACAAGTATACACTTATAGCACTCCTGAGTCCTAAGAGGTGGGTGAATCCCAATGTATATTAGTAATCACAGAGAACTTATGTCAATTCCTTAAATGACAAGAAATGGGTCAGATAGTGGTGAGAAAATGAATTAAAATATAACTTTTATTGGTTAAATGTATTAAAATTGTCACACACACACAACACACAGTTAAAACTACGGATAGAGCGGATTGGACAGCGTGTCGTACAGGTAAGAGATGCTAACAATATAGCATATTAAGTATCATAGTCCCCTCCGGTAAAAGGATATAGTAGGGAAAAACTAGCTATTATGTAATAGCCAGAATTCACTATTGGAATCACATATAATGTGTTATGGTGACTAATGCTGATAACTACTCCTGAATGGATAAGGCGTAGTGAAATCACGGAGGATCTATGTTACCGGATGTGTGAACCCAGTTATTGGAAGATAACCCCAAGTGCCCAACAATACTAATATCCCCACATAGTTGGTTGTCATCCAATAGTGCTCTAGCATTTATGTAGTAGAATGGCCGGATGCCTCTGAAAAAGCAGTTGCAAAACGCGCGTCAGGCATTCACACTGCTCCTTTCGCTCCAAACTAGCTTAAATTTTTGTATGGAAATGGGAATATGGGTGTAACTACGCCATTGTATAATCCATAGTGTTTAACCTTATGACTTTAGACCAGATTCGCTACTTTATAGGTAATAATCACTCTCTTTAATTGTTGGTCTTTTGGCCTCACTTTTGGTCTGAAGTTGATATAAGGATTTCCCTGTTAACTGTGCTATTTTTTCATCTATACCGGCGAGTCCCCTTCTAGTCAGTGGGGCTTTAGATATTTAGTGGTTTTGCTTAGATCCACTCACCTATAAAGTGGGTCCCTTATCTGGTACTCCCCGTATGTTTTAAATATAGACAATAGTGGGATCAATAATATTAGCAAACTGCACATACATCTAAATGACCTCCCTTTGTTATGGCAATAGCGGGTAGTAGTTACAATTGTGCTACCCCATTTTTATACTGACAGCAGCACACCTCACATAGTTTATTTATGGATATAATCAAATAATTGAGAAATTTGGGGATGTGTTGGCTGACTTTTGTTTAGTGAGCAGATTAATTGATTCAAGTGTGACTTCAACCGGTGCAAACTGATCACTGCACCGACTGTTGTTGCGAGAGGAGCTAGTGTAACCTACTAGGGTTTTTTAACCCCTTTTTTAGCATTTAATTTTAGTGGTGGTTGAGTCCACCATAGTGTACCACAATAAAAGTTATGTTTTAAACACCTCATTCCACACACACACCACCTTGTGGACTCTCTCCCCTGCAAGTGTGCCACATTATGCTTCGTCTTTTTCTTTCTTTCATTTTAATGACTTAAGAAATGTCACATTAGAAAGTATAGAGGAAAGCACACCAAGTAGCAGCAGAAAACACATGAACATTAAATGAATGACAACAAATGCAAGAAGCATGGCAGGTAAAATGGGGGAGCTGGAGCTCTTAGTTGCAGAAGAGGACTATGATGTTATCAGTATAACTGAAACTTGGTGGGATGATTCACATGACTGGGCAGTTAACTTAGAGGGGTAAACTTTATTTAGGAGGGACAGGAATAAAAAAAAGGGGTGGAGTAGTCTGCATGTATATTAAACCTAACCTTAAACCTACAATAAGGGAAGATATTTATGATACAAGTTACAATGCAGAGACCATGTGGGTTGAAATAAAGAGTGGGGGGGATAATCCTAAAAAAATATTACTAGGAACATGCTACAAGCCCCCAACATTAGTGACCCAGAGGAAACTCAACTACTTATCCAAATAGGTAAGGCTGCTAATAACAGTGCTGTAATTATGGGAGATTTTAACTACCCTGATATAAACTGGGCCAATGAAACTAGTAATTCAGATAAGGGGGATAGATGTTTTAAATGTTCTCAGGGATAACTTCTTGTCACAGTTAATAGAGGAGCCAACTAGGAGTAAAGCTATATTGGATTTAGTGCTATCAAACAATACAGATATAATATCAAACATAGAAGTCAAAGAACATTTGGGTAACAGTGATCATAACATGGTCACATTTGAAATCTCTTTTCATATGCAGTGTCTTAAAGGTTTAACTAAGACTTTTCATTTCAAGAAAGCAAAATTCAACGATTTAAGGAAATCCATTAAATAATATAAATTGGGACAATGTATTCTCTAATAAAAATACAGAGGATAAATGGATAATATTTTAAACTTTATTAAATAAATATACATATCAACAAATACCTTATGGTTATAAAAATAAAAAATCAAAGCCATTGTGGCTAAATAAAAATGTGTTAAGAGAAATCAGGAAAAAATGTAGGGCATTTAAATAGTACAGAATCAACATACAATATTTATGAGGAATGTAACAATGCATGCAAAAAAGCAATCAAATTAGCCAAAATTTTAAATAAAAAATTAATTGCAAAGGATTCTAAGTCTAATCCTAAAAGGTTCTTTAAGTACATAAATAGCAAAAAATCTAAGAACTACATGATAAATAATGACAGGGAGAAGGCTTAGGTACTAAACCATTTTCTTCAGTATACACAAGAGAGGAACCATTGGATGATACTTTGGAACAAAATAGAACATGCCAGTCCACACCATTAACTGGGTTATGTTTAAAGGATATAGGGAAAAAAACTGGATAATATTAAGGTAAATAAATCTCCAGGCCCAGATGGAATACACCCAAGGGTGTTAAGGGAACTTAGCACTGTTATAGACAAACCTCTACTCTTAATTTTTCAAGACTCATTATCCTCAGGCATGGTACCCCAGGATTGGCGTAAAGCTGATGTGGTGCCACTCTTCAAAAAGGGAAGCAGGGATGATCCAGGAATCTATAGACCAGTTAGTCTGACATCAATAGTGGGGAAGATATTTGAAGGGATTATAAAGGATTATATTGATGAGCATATTCGTGTAAACAAGATTATGAGTTCTAATCTAATGGTTTTAGGAGAAATAGATCATGTCAAACTAATCTAATTAGATTCTACGAGGAAGTAAGTAAAAATATAGATAAAGGGTAATCAGTTGATGTGATATACTTAGATTTTGCAAAGGCATTTGATACAGTGCCACATGAGAGATTAATGCACAAAATTAAGGGACTGGGAATAGCTGAAAATGTTAGCGCATGGATAAATAACTGGATAAAAGATAGGGAGCAAAGAGTAGTAGTAAATGGATCATATTCAAATTGGACAAAGGTAATCAGTGGAGTCCCCCAGGAATCAGTACTGGGCCATGTTCTTTTTAATATTTTTATAAATAACTTGGAGCAAGGATTAAATAGCGACATTTCTATTTTTGCAGATGATACTAAGTTAAGTAAGGTCACAATATTTATCTAACGGCGCTAACTCGGAAAGACCTTAAGCTCCTAAAACAAATGGGTCCCTAGTTACCCATAAAAATCTATCAGAAACTATAGTTAATGTAAGGAGCGCCTAAGAAAAAAGGCCAGGTCAATAAAAAGTGCAAGTGCAGTCCAACAGAGATATATACATAAAATATTTAATAACAAGTATGTAAAAACATATATATTAAAACATATAGTTCATGGATCCATGATACAATAAAAACAATGGTTAAAACCAAATGTTAACCAATGGTTAAAACCACTAGGATCCCTAGGGACCTCAGTGAACCCTTATACACATTATACACATTGTCACCTTGTATACACAGTATCTGTATTCCTCTATACCATTATTTGAGCTCTGTATTATATAGCGGTCATTTCTATATAATTTTATATACCTTTGTCATCTTATGTACATTTGGTTTTAACCATTGTTTTTATTGTATCATGGATCCATGAACTATATGTTTTAATATATATGTTTTTACATACTTGTTATTAAATATTTTATGTATATATCCCTGTTGGACTGCACTTGCACTTTTTATTGACCCGGCCTTTTATTCTTAGGTGCTCCTTACATTAACTATAGTTTCTGATAAGTTAAGTAAGGTCATTAGGTCAGAACAGGATGAACTTTCATTACAAAGGGATCTGCAAAAATTAGAAGTATGGGCAAGTAAATGGAAAATTAGATTTAATAGGGAAAAATGCAAGGTTCTACATTTTGGAAGTAAAAATAAGCAGGCAACGTATTTTTTAAATGGGACAAAACAAACAGAGGAGGAAAGGGATTTGGGAGTAGTAATATATAACAAGCTATAGATGGGTGCACAATGCAGGGCAGCGGCTTCAAAGGCTAATAAGATACTAGCATGTATTAAATGAGGCATTGATTCAATGGAGGAAAGCATAATTCTGTCATTATATAAAGCCCTGGTAAGACCTCACCTTGAGAATGGAGTGCAGTTCTGGGGACCGATCGCAAAAAAAGATATTGCAGTTCAGAGAAGGGCCACAAAGCTAATAAGGGGATTTGAGAATTTAACCTATGAGGACAGGCTAGCCAAACTGGATCTGTTTTCTTTAGAAAAAAGGTGCTTGAGAGGTGACATGATTACTTTATATAAATATATTCAAGGCCCACATACAGAGATGGCAGAAGCCCTGTTTATTCCAAGAAAATTGTTTCTGACAAGAGGTCACAATTTAAGGTTGGAGGAAAGGAGATTTAATCTCCTGCAACGGAAACGTTTTTTCACTGTACGAGCAATAAAATTATGGAACTCATTACCAAAGTAGGTAGTGAATGCCAATACCCTAGATGCATGTCTGTATATAAACAAAATTCATGGATATGATTGCTAGTATTAAATTGGTCACCTTTTAGTGGGGTTATTTAAGCATAACTGGAGCTTTTTGTAAGTATTTTAGATTTGTATAGGTTGAACTCAATGGACTTCAGTCTTTTTTCAACCTTATCTATGTTAAGAAGAAGAAAAGTCTTCACCTTTAATGCCTGATGAGGTTGTAGAATACATGTATAGGGATCTGAGAACATTCCTCCATACAGAATCTCTCTAGATCCTTCAAAATTTGAGGTTTATGCTGGGGAACTCTCCTCTTCAGTTTACCCCACAGGTTTTCTATGGGGTTCACGTCAGGGGACTGGGATGGTCATGGCAGGACCTTAATTTTGTGGTCAGTAAACCATGTTTGTGTTGATTTTAATGTATGTTTTGGATAGTTGTCCAGCTGGTAGATCCAACCACAGCCCATTTTAAGCTTATTGGAAGAGGCAGTCAGGTGTTCATTTAATATCTGTTGATATTTGATAGGGTCCACAATGTCATCTATCCTATAATCCTAACAAAATGTCAAGGTCCTCTGGCAGAAACACAGTCCCAAAACATTAAAGAGCCACCTCCATATTTAACTGTGGCATAAGGTACTTTTCCATATGGCTACATTTCCCCCTCTGGTGTTTATTACCAAAAAGCTCTATTTTGGATTCATCTGACCATAGAACTCGATTCTATTTGAAGTTCCAGTAGTGTCTGGCAAACTGAAGTTGCTTGAGTTTGTTTTTGGATGAGAGTAGAGACTTTTTAAAACCCTTCCAAACAACTTGTGGTGATGTAGGTGACATCAGATTGTAATTTTTGAGACTTTCTGACCCCTAGACGCAACTAACTTCTGCAATTCTCCACCTATTATCCTTAGTGATATTTTGACCACTCGAATCATCCTCTTCACAGTGCGTTGAGACAATATAGACACACGTTTTCTTCAAGGTTGATTTATAACATTTCCAATTGACTGGAACTTCTTAATTATTGCCCTGATGGTGGAAATGGGCATTTTCAATGTTTTTGGTATTTTCTTATAGCCACTTAAAATTTTGTGAAGCTCAACAATCTTTTGCCACACATCACAGCTATATTCCTTGGTCTTTACCCATTGTGATGAATGACTAAGGGAATTTGGCATATGTGTGGCCTATTTTTTACCTCAAATGTATACCCCTGAGAAACAGGGAATCATGGTTGAACAATTTCCTGTTCCTAGTCACCCAAGTGTACTAAGAAATGTAAATTATCAATGGGAATATACTTCAAATATATTTTTCTCATATGAATTCATAGGGGTGTCAATAATTGGGCCACACATATATTTAACAAAGATTTTTTGGATAAACCTGTGTTGTGTTTGCAATTGTCTGATATCCATGAGAGCAGAGTATTTTGTGTTTTTTTTTAACAAAAGATCAAAAGGTTAAACAATGAAGACAGTTTTTTAGAGCCTTCTTTGCTCATATTTACCAAGGGTGCCAATATTAGTGGAGAGTACACTGTATGAGGTGTTTTATTGAAATAGTATAGCACAGAACTAAATGAACAATTCCACTACTTGAGCAGATTTGTTGTGGTTCATCAAGGTCATCAAATATCTACTGTTTACATGTGTTACTGGTAACCAGAGTGGTAAAATTATTGATTTGTATGTTACTGTCAGCCAAAGGATAAAATGACTGCCTAGTTGTGAGAAATATAAATGGTAGGATCAAGAGTGGGGTATAAGCTAGAGCTTTGGTGGGTGGGGGCATTGTGTGACCCTACAGACCATTGTGCCAAGTCACAGACATATTGTGCAGTGTTTTTATGGAGTACTACTGGCAACCCTAGTGCTATCTGACATGCAGATGTTAGTGCAAATGTTCTCAAGGGAAGTCAGCACCTCTCACCAGATCCCAGCATCATATTTCAAATTCAAAAAGATTTCCAGCCTTTAAATAATAAGTAAAAGAACCTTTATTTACTTATACAGGGTCCATAATGTAGCAACAACAACATTTCAACCAGCAATTGGTTCTTAGTCATGTCCATGACTAAGAAACAATTGCTGCTTTGAAACGTTGTTGTTGCTACATTATGGACCCTGTATAAGTGAATAAAGGTTCTTTTACTTATTATTTGAAAGCTGGAAATCTTTTTGGATGCAGATGTTAGTGCACGCAAAACTGTTGTTCAATAAAAAATACATTTTGACTTGTAATAAGAGGGCAAAAAATTTAGGCAAAATTGATTGTGCTCAAGCAATGTTATTGCACAATAGCGCTAACATTTTTGCATTCCAATTGTAATGCAGCCCATAATGTTTTTGGGAAAATTCCCTTCTTCTGATTGTTTTCCCTGAAACGTCAAACAAGTAAAGTTTATAACGGATTTAAAGAGTAGATTCTTTATTTGCTGGGTTTTGTAACACATTCCAGCACCCTGATGTGTGGGCTATATATAAGGATCAGACACCCGTTTCTGAATGTGGATGTATGTATATATACATATTTTTTTTTTTGGGGGGGGGGAGGGGTGTAAAGTAGAAAGAAATAGAAAATACATACCTAAGGACAAATTACACATTCACACAGAATAACACTCATAACATTATTGGTGGATAGTGACTTTTGGGCACAAAAAAATTGATTTTCTTCAGCACAGGAACATATATAAAAGAGTAAACATTTTAAAAAGAACCTCTTTTTGCTGCAGCAAACAAAACAAATTTATTTTATGGCACTTAAAGGGACATGAAACCCACATTTTTTCTTTCATGATTCGGGAAGAGCATGTGATTTTAAACAACTTTCTAATTTACTTCTATCATCTAATTTGCTTCATTCTCTTGATATCCTTTGCTGAAAAGCATATATAGATAGCATCAGTAGCTGCTGATTGGTTGCTGCACATAGATGCTTCATGTGATTGGCTCACCCATGTGCATTGCTATATCTTCAACAAAGGATATCTAAAGAATGAAGCAAATTAGATAATAGAAGTAAATTGGAATGTTGTTTAAAATTGTATTCTCTACCTGCATCATGACATTTTGGGTTTAATGTCCCTTTAAGGGTAAATATTAACATACAGTTGTACTTTATAATATCCATGTCCATATTATACAGCACAAATATGTGACCACAACAAAGGATATATGATAAATACTTAAAATGCTTTCAGAGTTCCTTTAAGACAATAGAAAATGTTATAAGGATAAAACATAGATGCAGAAGCGAGCAGAGATGTTTAGATTGTTTTAATCAGGAAGACCTAATGTAAATTTGCTTTGCACTGGGGACTTTAATATAAGAATGAAAAATAGAATGTCTAAGAACCAAGGCTACCCGCCAGTGAATAAGGCAGCAGAGAGACTTTGGCAAGGTGCCTGCTGTGCTGCAGGAAAGGAGACCGCTAGCAAGAACACAGTGTTCCCTGCGAGATGTGCACAGATGCACATGAAAAACAGACTGTTTCATACAAGGGAAAACCTATAGGCAGCAGTTGTTTTTATTGCTAGTTATTGCCATATACTTGATTTTAACCGGTCACAGAAGGATAATTCACAAAAGCTTCCAGACTCTGTGACCTGGGCTGCTCCGGGGATATTTTGTCATGGGGTCTTAGGTATGGAAACATTACATTCCTAGAATGTAGGAAGGCTACATTAACACCATGTCTGCCAGCCAAGGGGTTAACTCTTTATGCTGCTGGGATAATTTAGACAGTTTTCAATTGCAGACAGCCAGACAGATATAAATTATTTTCAATTCAAGACAGCCAAGTGATGAAAAGCCAAAATATAATGATACCCTTAAAAGGCATGATTTAAAGATGATTCTGTTTTTCAGAACATCATTCATTAAAATGTTATCTTTCCTGTTACAATTAACATAGTTTGTATCTTAGTTTATGGCATTAAAAATACTATACAAAACAAGTAAAACTGTCTGTATATTGTTATAATGTAACATTTTTCTAGAGTGGATAATAAGTGAACCTATTTATCAGCAGGATATAATTAGTTGGTGCATATAATAATAATAATTATTATTATTATAATTTCTTATTAATACAACATATTGAAAGTACTGTGTGCTGAGTACCTAAATGGCCACTAAATACATTCGAGTTGAATAACTGACAAATACACAATAGAAAGACAATAAAATAGAACTTACTTTGAATTTGAAATAATCAGTAGAATATTTTCTGGCAAATTTCAATGTTAATCCAATTGTTTTCTTTACCTGTATCATGTGACAGCCATCAGCCAACCACAAAATGCATCTGTATATACTATTCACTTTTGCACATGATCAGTAGGAGCTGCAGAAAGTGTGCATATAAAAAGAATATGCATGGTTTGATAATGGAAGTATATTGGAAAGTTGTCCTTTTTTATTTCATGCTTTAGCTGAATCAGGAAACTTTCATTTTGACTCTTTTTAAATAACTCAATAAATGTTTTTGGTCATCAAGTCATTTGTGCTATTCAAAGCTGCAATATTTGCAGGTGCGTGAATAACCATATTAATAAAATAAGTCTTCAACATGATAATTTTATATGTCCTTACAACTTTAATGCATTTAATGTAGGTTTTCATTTGTCCTCTGTAAACATATTGGATGGCTTGGAGGGGGAGTTTGTGTAGGTGAAGCAGTGATTAGACCTGAGCCCCCTGCAGCCCCTATTTTACCCATAGACCTAGATCAGTTATAAAATCAGCCCCCTGGACCTGCAGCCCTACTGTAAGCTGGGTAACGTATTAATCTTCAGATTAGACTGTTGACCCTGCAGCCCCACTGTCATGAGATCAGAACCCCAGCCATGCAGCCCCACAGTGAGCTACATACCACTTTAGTCATGAGATCAGAACCCAAGCCATACAGCCCCACTGTGAGCTACATACCACTTTAGTCATGAGATCAGAACCCCAGCCATACAGCCCCACTGTGAGCTACATACCACTTTAGTCATGAGATTAGAACCCTAGCAATGCAGCCCCACTGTGCGCTACATACCACTTTAGTCATGCGATTAGAACCCCAGCCCTGCAGCTCCACTGTGAGCTACATACCACTTTAGTCATGAGATTAGAACCCCAGCCTTGCAGCCCCACTGTGAGCTACATACCACTTTAGTCATGAGATTAGAACCCCAGCCCTGCAGCCCCACTGTGAGCTACATACCACTTTAGTCATGAGATTAGAACCCCAGCCCTGCAGCTCCACTGTGCGCTACATACCACTTTAGTCATGCGATTAGAACCCCAGCCCTGCAGCTCCACTGTGAGCTACCTACCACTTTAGTCATGAGATTAGAACCCCAGCCTTGCAGCCCCACTGTGAGCTACATACCACTTTAGTCATGAGATTAGAACCCCAGCAATGCAGCCCCACTGTGAGCTACATACCGCTTTAGTCATGAGATTAGAACCCCAGCCCTGCAGCTCCACTGTGAGCTACATACCACTTTAGTCATGAGATTAGAACCCCAGCAATGCAGCCCCACTGTGAGCTACATACCACTTTATTCATGAGATTAGAACCCTAGCCCTGCAGCCCCACTGTGAGCTACATACCACTTTAGTCATGAGATTAGAACCCCAGCAATGCAGCCCCACTGTGAGCTACATACCACTTTAGTCATGAGATTAGAACCCCAGCCATACAGCCCCACTGTGAGCTACATACCACTTTAGTCATGAGATTAGAACCCCAGCAATGCAGCCCCACTGTGAGCTACATACCACTTTAGTCATGAGATTAAAACCCCAGCCCTGCAGCCCCACTGTGAGCTACATACCACTTTAGTCATGAGATTAGAACCCCAGCAATGCAGCCCCACTGTGAGCTATATACCATTTTAGTCATGAGATTAGAACCCCAGCAATGCAGCCCCACTGTGAGCTACATACCACTTTAGTCATGAGATTAGAACCCCAGCAATGCAGCCCCACTGTGAGCTACATACCAATTTAGTCATGAGATTAGAACCCCAGCCCTGCAGCTCCACTGTGAGCTACATACCACTTTAGTCATGAGATTAGAACCCCAGCCCTGCAGCCCCACTGTGAGCTACATACCACTTTAGTCATGAGATTAGAACCCCAGCCCTGCAGCTCCACTGTGAGCTACATACCACTTTAGTCATGAGATTAGAACCCTAGCCCTGCAGCCCCACTGTGAGCTACATACCACTTTAGTCATGCGATTAGAACCCCAGCCCTGCAGCCCCACTGTGAGCTACATACCACTTTAGTCATGAGATTAGAACCCCAGCAATGCAGCCCCACTGTGAGCTACATACCACTTTAGTCATGAGATTAGAACCCCAGCAATGCAGCCCCACTGTGAGCTACATACCACTTTAGTCATGAGATTAGAACCCCAGCAATGCAGCCCCACTGTGAGCTACTTACCACTTTAGTCATGAGATTAGAACCCCAGCCCTGCAGCTCCACTGTGAGCTACATACCACTTTAGTCATGAGATTAGAACCCTAGCCCTGCAGCCCCACTCTGAGCTACATACCACTTTAGTCATGAGATTAGAACCCCAGCCCTGCAGCCCCACTGTGAGCTACATACCACTTTAGTCATGAGATTAGAACCCTAGCCCTGCAGCCCCACTGTGAGCTACATACCACTTTAGTCATGAGATTAGAACCCCAGCCCTGCAGTGCCACTATGAGCTGCATACAACATTCATTTTCAACTTAGACCCATGATCATGCAGCATTTATGTGAGCTGAATATCACATCAGCTTTGAAATCAGACCTCAGGCCCTGAAGCCCCTCTGTGAGCTGAATGCTACATTAGCCTTCAGATCAGACCGCTTGCCTTGAATTAACAACAGTATATTATTGTTCTTGTAATCTGGAATGAGCATTCGTGACCGTGAATTCAATAATATATGCCCTGTCATAAATGAATTTTGGACTTGTATGGAGGCTCATCCCCTATAAAAAATGTGTTCATGATTCCGTTTATCTCATTTAAGAAAGATACTAAGCATCTAGGCAGAGGGGTTAAAGGGACATGAAGCCCAAAAATTTTCTTTCATGATTCAGATAGAGAATACAATTTTTTTTTTAATTCTTTATTTATAATCCAACAGAGTAAATATAATACAAACACATCATTGGCTTTTCCATTCCAAGCCGTAAAAGAGGCCTTAAAAGACAAAAATAGTAATAATACCTGCCTAATGTAGATTCACATAAACAAACAAATAAAAGAAATGAAAAGACCAATCCAGATCTGGAAGAAACTATCCTCTATTAATTATGTAAATATACTCTGTTGGTGCTTTTTGTTTTATTCACAAAAAAAACAACTAAAAACAACAAATGAAGAACAAAACAAATCAACAAACAAACAAACAAACACAAAACAAAACAAAACAAAACAAACCAAAACAACAAAAAAAAAAAAAAAAAAAAAAAAAAAGGTGGAAAGGGAAACCCCCTTTACCCAGTCTCCCTCCACATCTCCCTTCAACCACCTACCAGTTTCCTAGCAGGACTGTTTCTGAGTGTCGAAATGGAAAAATTATATGATTTATTTCAGTAGTGGGAAATATCTTTAAAAATATTGCCCATTTGCTAAAAAATTTCCTAATATCTTGTTCATTGTCTATATTTGTATCTCTTTGCTCAAGTATGCATTGTTTTTTCATACAGTTCTTTACTTCAACAATACTTGGAAGTGCTCGACTTTTCCATTTTTTGCAAATTAGGTACCTGGTAGCCAGAATAGAAGAAATTACTATTTTTTCATTAACTTGCTTACCAGGTCCCCCATTTACACAAAATACTATTTGAAAAAATGTTAAAGTCACAGGGGCTATCTTCAAAACAGTTTTTAGCCAGTATTCTAGCTTGAGCCAAAAGTTTCTTATTTTAGGACATGCCCAGAACATATGCGATAAGTCTGCTGCAGGATATGCACATTTGGGGCACCTATTAAATCCAAAATTGCCACATCTGAGGCCCCTCCCAGGTGTAAAGTAAGCTCTATGAAGAAGTTTAACCTGTGATTCACGCCAGGTAGCGGAAAGTGTGGTCTGAGCAATTTTATTTAATGATAATTGAAGCAGCTTTGGTTCGACATTGCCCTGAGGGATTAATATGTTCCAATCCGCTGCCATTTTGGATAAAATTGGGAGACCTTTACTAGCATTAAGGTAATGATAACAAGGAGCTATGGACATATGTCCATTCCTGGCTAATACAAGCCAGTCTTCCAGTTTTCCTAGTCCCCAGCTCCAACCCCTTTCCTTAGTTATTTCCGAGACAAAATGCCTTGCCTGTAGATAAGCAAAGAAATCTTTGTTAGATAGATTAAATTCTGTTTTTAATTCCTGAAACGTTTTAATGCATCCCCTATTCCCATCTATTATTTGATAAACTTTACTCAGACCAGCATTATGCCATCTTTTAAAGACAGCCGAATTAAGGCCTGCTTGAAATTTCGGATTTCCTCTTAAGGGCAGATAAGAGGAAGCCTTAGCATTAATTGATAGGAGGTTGGCGATTTTATGCCATGCCTTAAGTGGATTAAAGATTGTTTTCAGTTTCTTAATTTCCGCAGGTACTTCTTTTGTTACAGAATGTAATAATGCTATTGGAAGGTACGGGGTGCAAACGTCTGTTTCAAGTTCATTATTTAAGACATAATTATTGGATGAAATCCAGTCAATTGCTATCCGTGCCAAGAAGCAAAGATTATAAAGCCTTAGATCTGGTAGTGCGAGTCCACCATATTCCTTTGGCATTGACAATTTGATAATGGAAATCTTTGATCTTTTCCCCTGCCACAAAAACTGTATGAGTGAACTGTTAAGTGTACGAATATCTTTTTCTAATAAAATTATCGGAGTGTTTTGAAGAATGTAAAGCAACTTTGGGAGAAGAACCATTTTAAATAGTGCGATTCTACCAGAGATTGATATAGGTAGGTTCTGCCATGACTTAAGTTTATCTCTAATAATTTTCAATATTGGTGGAATGTTGAAATTATATAAATCTGACGAGTTAACCGGAATACAGATCCCCAGATACTTAAAAGAGTCCGTGACCTCCCGGAAAGGTATATTTAAAAGAGATGTAGCGTTCTTCCTAAGCCAGAATATTTCCGATTTTGTCAAGTTCACTTTATATCCAGAGAAGGATCCAAAGTGATCCATTATGTATATCAGCTTGGGAATGTTAACTTTAGTGTTAGCCACATACAAAAGCAAGTCATCTGCATATAATCCAATTTTTATCTCGTAATTATTTATTTTTATACCCTCAAGAAATTGTCTTATCCAGATTGCTAGGGGTTCAATAGAAACATCAAAGAGAAGCGGGGAGAGGGGGCACCCCTGACGCGTCCCCCTGTCCAGTAATATGTCAAGTGTGAGGTTATTGTTTATTATGAGTCTTGTAGAGGGCTGGCTATATAAATTCTCCACAAATTTAGAGAACTTACCTCTAATACCAAATTGCATTAATGAATTTATTATGTGTTTATGAATGATGGAATCAAAAGCCTTTTCAGCATCAATAGATAGGATAGCAAGGTCAGGGGCGCCCTCTCCCCGCTCCTCTGAGCCCGATAAATTCCCAAAATACTCTGCAACAACCAGTAACTCTCTAATCTTTGCAGAGGAATTACGTTTGTTTAAAAACCCTGCTTGATCAGAGTGAATGATTTTACCTAGTGCCCCCTGAAGTCTAGATGCCAGTATTGTAGTTAAAATTTTGTAATCTGAATTCAAAAGGGCTATTGGCCTATATGATTCCTTACATTTAGGATCTTTGCCAGGCTTAAGTATTAAAGTCGTGAAAGACGCAGCGAAGGAAGATGGAACAGGTTTAGCATCTATGTAATAATTATTGAAAAGATTACACAGCAAAGGGGCACTTTCCGCGGATAATATTTTATAGAATTCACTAGGAAGTCCATCTGGACCAGCTGCTTTATTTGAAGATAATTTAGTAATCACTTTCTCAACTTCTTCTATAGTAATGGGAGAATTTAAGGTGTCGGCAGATTCTGCTGATAATGTGGGGCAAATAATTTTACTCCAGAACTCATCAGAGTTCATTGTATCATATGATTTGGATGCATAGAGTTCTTGAAAATATTCAAATAATGCTTGTGAGATATCTTCAGATTTTAGCAATAATTTCCCTTTATATTGAAGTTGTTCAATTCTTGACTGCTTTTTCTCATTTTTTACTAATTTAGCCAGCATTCTACCAGATTTATTGCCAAACCTATACATTTTGGCCTGAAGTTTCAGTTCCTTTTGGGCCTCTTGTTGCAATATAAATGTGTCCCTTTCATTTTTAGCGCGGACATATTTCGCCCAGTTTAAAGGAGTTTTATTCATGAGAAATTGATTATATGAATTAATCAAAAATTTACCTACTTCCTTCTCTCTAAATCTCATCTTTTTCAAAAGCGCGGCCCTGTAAGCTATAATCTCCCCCCGCATCACTGCTTTTGCAGCCTCCCAAAATATATCGGGACGATCTAGATATTCGCTGTTAAAATGCACGTATTCCTCAAATTTACTTTTGAGCCAATTTTTAAACTTAAGATCAGGCGTCAAAAAATAAGGGAATAAGAAACGAGATGGGGTAGGTTGTGAATGCGTATTATGGAGTTCAAGGGAGATAGGACCATGATCTGATAGTGTAATCTGAGCTATTTCGGATTTGACCTGAGAGATGGGTATATGTTCATCGATCAAGAACATATCAATGCGTGAAAGAGTTTTATGGGCTTTGGAAAAGCAAGTGTATTTCTGAACATCAAGGTTTTGTGCCCGCCAAATATCTCGTACTCCTAGGTTCTGCATAATTTTCTTAAACATCTTAGATTCCAGATTATCTTTTTTTTGTTTCAGCCGTTTGGTGTTACATCTCAATCTATCTATTGGACATTGTACTGCCATATTGAAATCCCCCCCAATAATTAAGTGCCCGGTGGCATATACAATAAGCTTAGACTGAAGAGTATCCCAAAATTCAGGGTCAAAGACATTGGGTCCGTATACATTACAGAGTGTATAAACCTTGTGGGCAATTTTAATCTTTAATAGAACATACCTCCCCCCAGGATCGGCCTCAGAGTGGATAACCACCAAATCAATTTTCTTCCCTATTAGTATAGCTACTCCCCTTTTCCTTCTCACACTGGGTGCAAAATAAACTTCCTTAACCCATGAGGCTCTTAATTTTAAAGATTCCTCTGTACTTAGGTGTGTTTCTTGTATAAAACCAATGTCTGTTTGTGTTTTCTGTAACTGAGCAAGAATAGCCTTTCTCTTAGTAGGTGTTGAGATACCTCCCACATTCCAAGAGACTACTTTATATTTATCTACCATCATTACCTTTTATAAAACAAGAGGGAGAGGAGGAAGGAGAGAGGGAGAGAGGGGGGAGAGAGAAAAAAAAAAAAAAAAAAAAAAAAAAAGACAACAAAAAACAAAACCCCACAGAGAATGCCCACCCCTTGCCCCATGACCCACTTGATAGAGAGTCACGGGGTATCCCCCATTTAGAACCTGCATTTCATTTATTCATTGATTGACATATTTAGACTATACTCTTATTAAGGAGGTGGGTCTAGTGAATTAAAGAAAGTTTCAGCTTTATGAGCTTCCTGAAACCAGTGTGTGATCTCATTTACTGTGACTTTAAGTTTAGAAGGGTAAATTATGGTGGCCCGATAGCCATGCTGTATAAATTTAGTACATATAGGAACTAGTTCTTTTCTTTTTGACGCTGTATCAGCCGAAAAATCCTGAAAAATCAGGATTGGAACCCCTCCAATACTGATTGGCTGGTACTTGCGGTAGTGTTGAAGTAAGACCGTCTTATCCTGAAAATCTAACAATCTCGCAATAACTGGTCTAAGCCTTTTTCCACCTTTCATATCTGTGCGAGATGGGCCAAGTCTATGCGCTCTTTCAACAATAATAGATTGGTAGTCAGATGGAATATTAAGAATTTTAGGTAATGTTTTAGATATGAAAGAGGAGAGATTTTCATATTGTTGCTCTTCTGGGAGTCCTATAATTCTAATATTATTTCTCCTAGAACGATTTTCTAGGTCTTCTAGCTTGCTATAGACTTTTTGAATTTTAGTATTTAGGCCCTCCAGTTTAGAATTATGCGACATTGTCAAATCCTCAAGGTCCGACACCCTCTGCTCAACTTCTTGTAATCTATTAGAAAATTGTCGTACTTCCTGAGTTAATACCGAGATATCTTGCTTAATTTCAGTTCGCAGAGCATCAAATTTAGGGGAAAGAGCGTCTGAAATACTTACAACTAAGCTTTGAATATTTATTGCTTCCTGCACTGTAGAACTATTTGATACAATCGCTTGACTGTCACTAGTGTTCTCTGAATTGCCTTTGTGTTTTCTATCCTTATTACGAGCCGCCATGGCGGGAGAGGGAGTCTTGGACAAATTATGGAAAAATTTGTCCATGTGCTGAGAGTGAGAAAGTTAATTTGTGTAAAAAAGAGTGTACTTGTGAAAAAGTGTTTGGAAAGTGCATAAGGAGTGAGTCAGACCCCGCATAGGAGATAAAGAAGGAGCAGGGAAAAATGTAGATGTGCAAAGTGGGAATTGTGTAGTGAGTGAGGGAGGTGAGAAAGAGAAAAAAGGGAAAAAAACGTGTAAAAGAGAGGGGAGAAAAGAAAAGAAAAAAAAAAAAAAAAAAAAAAACCAAAAAAAAAAAAAAAAAAAAAAAAAAAAAAAAAAAGGGAAAGGGGGAGGGGAAAAAAGTGAAGTAATGTGAGGACGTGACAGTGCTAACACAGGTGAAGGGAATTATATTTTAAAAGGGTATACTTGTGGGGAGTGATATATAAAAAAAGTGCAGTGATCTGTATTTATAGTGGCCTAAGGTGACTAGTATAAGATCCTAGATAAATGCAATTTATTCTAATTGTAAATAAACCTTATTCATGTATTTAATTCTGGCAAAGGCAAAATTATAAGGGGTTGATAGCAATTTAAGTAGCAAGATTCTGAGAAATGCTCAGATCCTAATACTATATTAATAGCAAGCAATTGCCTATATAGTTAATCTGGTCTGATAGGCACTAATGTTGAGAGCTTAGGAACTCAGAATATTTAGCTTTAAGAGCTTAACAACAGGTTAATTTAAAAAATACTTTAGACCAGGTAAAAAACATAAGGAGGCATTTACTGCATCCACTTACACAAAAGGAGTATATATTCCCTTCAACCTTCAAAAGTAAAAAGGATGATAGGTAATAACACTCTGACCGTATGTTATCAGCCCTAGTAATCCATATTTAATATACAAGATATTTGTCAGAGTGTAAATCTGAACAGAAAAATTAGTTTATAGTAATATGTAGAGTGGATGCTTTCTTATGCCTCTATGCGACAATAGCAGATTGGTATTGCTATGTTTAATCAGGCAGTTTTTTTTTCTTCTTTTTCTCTATATTTCTATACAGAAAAGAAAAAAAATCAAAAAAAAAATCACTTAGGTGAAAGCTAATACATTGTCCTCACATATTTAAATATCAGGCCTTTCCCTATGTAGAGTTAATTCAATTATTCAAATTTTATGCACCTGGTAACATCAAAATAATATTGATACAAATAATGTTTTTTATATATATCTCCGATACCAAACAAAAAAGTACCAGCAAAGGGGTTAAGCTCCCCTAGTTTCTATCATCAGTAACTTAGGATGGCTTCATTAGTTATTATATCAAGACTTATAATCAAGAATACTGATCTAGCTATATATGAGAAGGTTGGGGATCTTTTCCAGTATCTAACTAGTTAGTAACTTTTGTACTTTATTTCTCAATAAGGCTATATGTTCAAATTTATCATAATCCTTTCTGTAAAGGAAGGTATTTGTGTCTTAATTTGTAAATATTCGTAGGGAAGACGATTATACTACCCCCCTCTCCTTTCTTCTTCCCCCCCCTTCCTCTCTCCTTCCCCCCTTTCTCCCTTTCCTTCTCTATATAGAGCCCTAGTTTGATATGGGCTTTTCACTCTATACCTATACAGACATGCAAAGGGTACTCTTCAATGCCCTAACTAAACATCTCTATACAAAAAAAAGAAAAAAAGAATTAAACATTTATCAAATCATGGGTCAAAACAGTTGCTATCAGCCCAGAGTTTTTATCGTGGAGTAAGTAAATAAGTCCATTTTCGAGGTAACAGTCTTTGTATGGGTTTTTGTAAATGTAGCAGAGAAAGTCAAAGTATTTCAGATGTAAGTTCTGGTGGCTGCTGAATTGCAGTAGAGAGAGATATTATATTGTGCGGTATGTTTTTTGAATGATACTGAGGGAATACATACAAGAGTCAATGTATGTGTTGCATACTTTACCCATTCCTGACCAGGGGCACAGAGTATTCAAGGCGACTCCTCTAAGAGACCGGGCCTCCCCTACACGCAGCACCGGTGGGAGGGGAAGCACCGGACAAGCTGGGAAAGAAAAAATCCCGGAGCGAGCTGCCTGAGACAGCTCAGATCAAACGCCAGAAAAATGGCAGCCGTCAGGATCCAGA
This sequence comes from Bombina bombina, assembly GCF_027579735.1. NCBI lineage: Eukaryota > Metazoa > Chordata > Amphibia > Anura > Bombinatoridae > Bombina > Bombina bombina. Next base: position 1,179,208,666 of record NC_069502.1, read on the forward strand.
TGGACGAGAAAGTGCAGGAGCAAGATCCGGACCCCTCACGCAGCACCGGTGGGAGGGGAAGTCCGGACCAATCGAATACGGCGCCCAGGATATCACTACGCCTCCGCTTACCTCCGTCGGCAAGATCTCCGCGCATCAAGGGACATGAAGGTCCGTGCCAAGGCCAGCAGCAGCCGACAAGCCAGGAATCCTCACTCCAAACCAGGTAGGAGATGCGGAGATCAGCAAGATCAAAAAGAGGCCGTATGCTAAGTCCTGGTCAGGATGGTTCTTTTACCTCAGAAACTATGCAAGGACAGGTAGAGTTAAAGCCAGGGCAGCAATATTTATGTAAGATCCTGCGCTGTTTTAAACAGATCCCGGCTTCTCTGCCGTAGATTTGTTACAGTTCTGTCCTCTGAGTTGGTAGCAACGGTCGCTCATAGGAGCCAGCAATGAGAAAAAGTTCAAAATAATACCGGCATTGGGTTTATTGATTTAGCCAATAGTTATCCTCTCTGTACTTCTCCACTATTTATTTTAAGAGGTTATTAGTAATTTTGAGTGTCAGAAAACAGAGAGAATTTTGCTGAAAACTTTGTAAGTCCTTAAGAGTACTACTTAATGCAGTTTTAGTGCTTTGGAGTGGCACTAATACAGACTCCGGTAGCGGTAATTTTGGCTATTCAGGCCGCCCAAGGTCTAGGGTTTTGGGCGCAGATTTCCCGCCATCAGGCTTGAAAGAAGGTGAATCAGAGCAGGTGTCTTACGTGACCATACACCTGAGCTCCTCCTCCGGAAGTCCCGGAGTATGCCAGAGAATACAATTTTAAACAACTTTCTAATTTACTTCTATTATCTAATCTGTTTTATTATCTTGGTATCATTTGTTGAAGGAGCAGCAATGCACTACAGGTTTCTAACTGAACACATGGGTGAGCCAATGACAATCAGTATATATATATGCAGCCACCAATCAACAGCTAAGACCTAGGTTCTTTGCTGCACATGAACTTGCCTAGATAAACATTTCAGCAAAGGATAACAAGAGAAAGAAGCAAATTAAATAATAGAAGTAAATTGGAAAGTTGTTTGAAATTGTATTCTCTATCTGAATCATGAAATAAATTTTTTAGGTTTCATGTCCCTTTAAGATTTACAGTTTTAAAGAAGTAAAAATGAAAATTATTAGAAGTGTTTTGCATAGGAGCTTGTAGTCGCCATTTTGTTTACAGTTCACGCCAGAATGGAACCGGACCTTTAACGAGCAAGAGAAATAAAAATAGTTTAAAAGAATCTTTGAAAAAGTTGTAAAAAGTCCATATAGCGATTGAAAAACAGTGCACAGTCTGCCTATCCAGATAACCTAATACATGCGATTAGATGGGTTAGCAGTAGTGTGGAAGGAAACAGACTGCAATAATTAACTCTGAAAGCCACGATTATGCAATCTCCTATAAAAGTCAAATTTTCATAACATCAGTACTGTTTGTGACAACCACGCCAGTGTGAGAGAGAAATACAATCAAATATGAAATATAAAATCACGCCATTTGTAGATGTAGGTGTCCTGAAGTAAGTTTTCCTGTAGATCCCCATATATGTACATGATATCACATAGTCATCATATTTATATATGTATATGTGCCTATATATATAAATGTGTATCCTGTTGACTGTATCCTCTCCAATAGGGATAAATGGAGGTTTAATTAATTAATACCACGTATGTTAACAAACTTCTAGAATGTCCCCAGTGACCATGTCAGAGTGTTTAACATAGGTGCAATGTAAAAGACTGTTTGCAGAAAATCTTTTGTGATCACTGAGCAGTTTTCGTCGGCATAGTGTAGATAGAGCTTTTTTACAAGAGGCCAAAAATTAGAATTAGCAGAAATCGTACTATTGTGATTGCATCAAATTGAAAAGTAGTCTTTTCGGCCTAAAAAGCAGTGGAAAATGGCCTACATTAGTTGTTTAAATAATGAAAATATAAGTGTAAAGGTTTAATTTCTATAAAGTACTTTAGTTTCTATAAAGTAATGGGGGCTGCCAGGTTTGAACTTAATTTTCTCCCTTATCTATCTCTTCTGATGAGGTCATTTAGATAGATATAAAACAGGCAATAAAAAAGACTGGGCAAACAAACCCTGTTTGAGAATTATTTAACAATCACATGTTCCATACAGCCTTGTTTGCATAGTTTCTTTTATTGCCTGTTTTATATCTGTCCCTAATTGTCCTCAGCAGAAGAGAGAGATCGGGGGAAACTTAAAGAAATAGCCTAGTCAAAATTAAACTTTCATGATTCAGATAGAGCAGCAATTTTAAGCAACTTTCTAATTTACTCCTATTATCACATTTTCTTTGTTTTCTTGGTATTTTTATTGAAATGTAAGCTTAAGAGCCAGCCCATTTTTGGTTCAGCACCTGAGTAGTGCTTGCTGATTGGTGGCTACATTTAGACACCAATCAGAAAGCGCTACCCAGGTGTTGACTAAAAAATGGCATGGCTCCTATGCTTTCATTCTTGCTTTTTCAAATAAAGATAACAAGAGAATGAAGAAAAATTGATAATAGCAGTAAATTAGAAAGTTGCTTAAAATTGTCTGCTCTATCTATCTGAATCATGAAAGTTTAATTTTGACTAGACTATCCCTTTAATTTCAAACATGGCAAAACCCATTATTATATAGAAACTCAGTGGAATTTAGAAAACCAATAATTTTCAGAGTTAAATTACACACATAAGTAAACATTGCAGTATGTTCTCTTTGCTTAACTTCATTCATGGAAAAATGTTTTTATATATGATACAGGCAATGTGTGAAGACCTGGCCTTGTATATAATACAATAGATAATTCCAAAGAACAGAGGACACAACTGGAGTCGAAAGCTGGGTATAGCTCAGATTATTTGGACATTCCAAACAAATTCAGGTAGACAGTCAAACAACACCTGACACTTTTTGCACATGCACACATGACTCCAGTTTTGTCCTTTGCTCTTTGGAATTATCTGATGATTAAGCGGTTGGGAATACTGCTATTTGCACTACTGAAGTCCTAAGCCTTGTCCAAGGCTGATTGGTGCTGCCAGCTCTTACTTTTTGCTAACCCTAGTATCTGGAGCCTATCGTAGGCAAGAGAGACGTACTGACGTCAGATCCAGGAGTCAAGGAGGAGAGCGGCCCGCCACCGAGACGGAAGGATCCCGACTATGCACTGAGGACATTTCCTGCAGCCGTGATTGGAGGGCCTAATCGCCAGACCAGGATTGCTTACAGAAGTTGTCCACCATAGCAGGTTGTACTAGATGAGGAAGGAGTGTTGAAAGTGATTGGCTTTCCATATATACTACAGCATACCAGACATACAAGTGTCATTACGGATCGTTGCACCAAGCCTAGGAAATCAAGATAAGTACTGTACTTACCATCCTATAAATGGGGACTTTTTATTTGATTTGCTGCAAAAGAAGTCCTAGATCGACTGATACTATTCTAATTGAACTTGAACAATAAGGATATTGCAGAAATTATAAATACGCAAATTACTCGAGTATATCACTAAGATACAACCTCTATTGAGGCTATTTTTATCTTGCCTATTGCATAGTATTTGTTTTGTATTCAATGCTTGTATATAATACCTAAGAATTGTATTAATGCCTTAAATTCGGCTAGATAACAAGTGTTGCGGTACGGTTTTTAACGCTGCAAAAAAATGCATATTACGAGTCGTGTCTCATTTTAGCCTGTAACGCAATGTCCATTCCATTTTTTTTTTTTTTCGTTTTTGTGTGGGATTTTCATAGCGCCGGTACTACAGGTTGTGCGTTGAGGCTAAAATGCTTGCTTTACAGCCTATACTGACATGATCCATACAGACATCTGAGAGCAGTAGTTTCACAAAACTCATAACTAAAGTGTTACAAAGTACACTAACGCCCATAAACTACCTATTAATCCCTAAACCGCCTTCCTCCGGCATCGCAAACACTATTTAAAACTTATTAACCCCTAATCTGCCACCCACCCACATCGCAACTATTAAATAAACCTAATAACCCCTAATCTGCCACCCACCCACATCACCAACACTATTTAAATATATTAACCGCTAATCCGCCACTCCCCGATATCACCACCACTATAATAAAGTTATTAACCCCTAAACCTCTGGCCTCCCACATCGCTGCCACTAAATAAACCTATTAACCCCTAAACCTCCAGCCTCCCACATCGCCTCCACTAAATAAATTTATTAACCCCTAAACCGCCGGCCCCCCACATCGCAAAACACTCAATTAAACTATTAACCCCTGAACCTAACAACCCCCTAACTTTAAATTAAAATTACAATATAACTATCTTTAAATAAATAAAAACGTACCTGTGAAATATTAAAATAATTAAGCTAACATTACTATTCTAATAAAATTAAAAAACACTACCAATTTAAAAATCTAAATTACAGATTTATAAAACCTAACACTACAAAAAAAAGAAAAAAAATCTAAAATTACAAAAAATAATAGCCCTATAAAAATAAAAAAGCCCCCCAAAATAAAAACACCTCCTAGCTTACAATAAACTACCAATAGCCCTTAAAAGGGCCTTTTGTAGGGCATTGCCCTAAGTTAAACAGTTCTTTTACCTGTAAAATAAAAATACAAAGTCCTTCCAACAGTAAAACTCACCACCCAACCAACCCCCCAATATAAAAAACCTAACTCTAGGGGAACACCCGGGCGGCGGCCATCTTACAGGTCGCACTGAGCTTCAGCTCCTCAAGCTATCTTCACTGGAACCTGATTTAGCAGTGCATTTTTAGCAACACCTTGCTTAAAACAGTGGAGAGGCTGGACTGAAGAAGTCCGAATTCAATATATAGGGTTTTTGAATAGTGACTAGGCTCTATAGCCCTCAGTACCGGACTTTGCACTTTGAGGCCTTCCCCTATTATAGAAGCCTCAGCCTGTCCCCACAACTAGCTGTGCCCTGAGTGCGCAGAAGACACTACCAATCTTTATAACTATGGAGCATAGCTGATGACTTACTTCTCTACAACAGAAACTCTGCTTTCTTAGGTAATGAGGGACATACCATATTTATCTTAAACCCTCGCATTATCGTTTTCAAAATGGCGCTGGACTCTAAAATGTTCCTGAGGGAAGTCAGAGCCTTGCTGGAGGAACATCATAATAAGCTCCACGCAGTACTCAATGAAGAATTTAGTTCCCTACAAGCGTTATGTGCTAATATAAAAGGAAAGAGGCAGCCTTTGCAGGAGCTGCAGAATAAATCTCTCCCACACCCGACCCAACTATCTCCTGTCAATCCGACCAAAGAGGCCCCACAACCTTCACCTAATGGCGAAACTTGCCTGAAAAGGGACTTCAGATCTGAGGGATTAAGTCCGGAGACACCAGGGAATGGAGCTCTGCTATCGGCTCATGTTACTCATTTTCAGGAGGTCAGTCCGTTTGTATATGAAGGGGACAAATTATCTCCAGAAATCAGCGGTTTGCTGAGTCCCCATATGTTGACTAAGGTCTGGCTTGGACTCGGAGGCTTGGGAGGATCCGAGATGCCTGTCACTCTTGAGGGCTACATCTTTACTATGCCGCGATATGACACAGTGTGGGAGAGGGCGTTTGGCCTGCGACAGGCAATAGGCACAACGGAATCGCTGCTATCCCAAAGGGCTCGCAGAGAAACGGCATCCCTAACTCAGACGAGCAAGCAGCAAGCAGAACAGCCGAGGGAGATACCTTCTTTCCCGCACAGCTTCATGCAACAGCACTCGGCATGGTCACTTAAAACCGGGGTAGGTTAAACGCCCCTCTTAATTGAAGTCGCATGGCAGACTTTTCTTCAGGCAACCCTGATGACAATCCACAAGCCTGCGTTGCGAAATAACACTCACAATTTTTGGGGGTATTACTGTGTTAAAGTACACTGCCCTCAGACACCTATATTTTGTTTCCCTGCTCAAGTCCTCTCCATTGCAACCTAGAATTAACTTTTTCTCTTCAGGGGACATATTACCAGACTTTAACTTTCCCACTTTGGCAGGACAGATGTCTCATCAACCAAAAGCACACAATAACCAAACCGGTCCTCACTTATAATATGTCCTATGCTTCCCTAAATACAACTCTGTCAGCTAGCTCCAACTTTGCAATGCCAGACTAGGGTGTATTATGCTGTATGTTTTATTATCGCTATTATGTTGGTAATGCCCTCTATGGCTTTAATGGGCTCGCAACTAATTCCTTTGTAGTCTCATATGGTTGAGTTTGTATGTGTGAAACAAGTTTTCTTTACCCCCTTTTTAAGTCAGTTTTCCCCATGCTTATTAATGGTTAAAATTTGCTGGAACATGGGAACAAACCCACCATAGAGTCAGATAGGACTGTATACCCCAGAATGGATCTAGGTACTGTGGATGTGTGTATTTATGTATTTCATGGCCATTCAACTACACCTTTCACAGACATGGTTTAACATAGACAACTAGTTTATGGTAGAGCTAATCCCCACATATTGAGCCAATGCTCCTCCCAGTTTTAGCAGTCCCTCCCCACTAGTCCAAGCTCTATATTCCCTAAGGATATGCTAGGTTAAGAAATGACCCCTCTACCTTCTACGTATGTTCCATTCCTCAGCTTATATTATCAACCCTGATAACTGCATACAACCGGTGGTATCAGATATACTGATATTATGACTGTATTTTTCTTTTACAAAGCTGGATAGTAATATTGAATAATCATTGACTGCATTCACCTGTATATTAATTGGTATAATACTGGGCTAGCGTAGGTACAACTAAGGTTAAATAACATGTATCTGCTTTGCATTATTTCTCACAGAGGCCTTCCTAGTCCTTTAAACCCCCTCCAATAGTATAATCCAATTTTCAGCTGCCCAAAAAGTTTAGTTACTTTTATTTTTATTTTTTTATTTTTTTTGGGGTGTACAATTCTTAATCCTTCAATGGAAATTACTGACCAATAGCCTATGGGTTCATTTTATTTTAAGTATGCTAAGCTTGAAGTAAGTTGGTATTAGCCTGTTTAGTTTGTCTCCAATCTCCATAGTTCCTTAGTTTTCTTTTCTAAAGGGTCCAAAAGTGGCCCTATATCATTAAATATCCACCCCCGTTATTTATCACATAATAATTCGAAAGTCCAAGAGTGACTTAGTGTGCCAAAGGAGGTGTAAGAACCAAATATTCAGATACTAATTTTCCTCCGCTAGATCATTTAAGTCTTGTGTAGGTCCAAGAGGGATCTATTGCGACCAGTGAGGAAACTATTTAAGGAGAATATTTAAAACTGAGGTTCCAGAAGTTTACCTATTTCTGTTATTTATGAAGATTTCACGTATTAACATTGTTCTTTGTTTTATTGAAATTTTTATCTTATGTTCTGTGGTAATCTGTATATGATATTTTCTTTGTATAACCTCAATAAATAAAAAAAAAAAAATAAAAAAAAAAAAAAAAAGTAACAATTAATTAAGCATGTATTCAAATTGTATATGAAATAGTTTTACATTACATATCTGGAGTGGATTTATTTGCTAAGTGCATTTCCAACAGCAGAAGACTGGAAAACCATCAACAAAACTACTCAGACACGCACAACTGTGCTTTTGCTGTGTATATTACGACCTAAGCTGATCACGTGAACAATGAGTGCACCACTAAAACAAAGAATGTGAGCCTTTAACACAAGTGGCTACAATTTATCACACTCAGAAAGAGTGTAGTTACTTATAAACTATCATAAAAGAAAACAAGTTTTGAAATCAAAGAGGGGGTAAACTTCAAATACAAAGAAATAAAGTTTTTTTGCTTTAAATGGAAAAAAAAAAAAAAAAAAAAAAAACTAACTCTAAAAAAAAACCTAAGCTACGCATTTGTATGGGCATTGCCCTTAAAAGGGCATTCAGCTCTTTTACAAAAGTCCAAAGCCCTAATCTAAAAAAAAAAAACCCCAAAAAAAAGAAAAAAAAAACCTAACACTAATCCCAAAATATCTACTCAGGGTTCCTGAAGTCTGGACATCCATCTTCATCCAGGCGGCGAGAAGACTTCATCCAGGCAGCGATATCTTCATCCATCCTGGGGGCGTCTTCTATATTCATCCCGGCGGCGCAGAGCAGGACCATCCTGGAAGCCGATCCCATCCTGCACTGTACACTGAAGTTGAATGCATGGTAGCCGTTTCAAAATGGTGTACAAATCAGCCAATAGGATTTCAGTAGCTCTCATTCTATTGGCTGATTTAAATTTGAAGAATCAAATCAGCCAATAGGAATAAGAATGGATGGAGATGGATGTCCGGACTTCAGGAACCGTGAGTAGATATTCTGGGGTTAGTGGGGGTTTTTTTCTTTTTTTTTTTTTTTTTAAATTAGGGCTTTGGGCTTTTGTAAAAGAGCTGATGCCATTTTAAGGGTAGTGAAAAAGAGCTGAATGCCCTTTTAATGGCAATGCCCATACAAATGCCCCTATAGGGGCAATGGGTAGCTTAGGTTTTTTTTTTGGAGTTAGGTTTTTTATTTTGGGGGGTTGGTTGGGTGGTTAGTTTTACTGTTGGGCGGACTTTGTATTTTTTAATGGAAAAGAGCTGTTTAACTTAGGGCAATGCCCTACAAATGGCCCTTTTAAGGGCTATTGGTAGTTTATTGTAGGCTAGGGAGTGTCTTAATTTTGGGGGGGCTTTTTATTTTTATAGGGCTATTATATTAGGTGTAACTGTTTTATTTTTGATAATTTGGTTATTATTTTTTGTAAGCTTAGTGTTTTTTATTTTTCGTAATTTTAGATTTTTTATTTTTTTTCGTAGTGTTAGGTTTTTTAAATTTATCATTTAGATTTTGTAATAGTTTTTTTTTATTTTATTAGTTAAATAAACCTAATAACCCCTAATCTGCCACCCACCCACATCACCAACACTATTTAAATATATTAACCGCTAATCCGCCACTCCCCGATATCATCACCACTATAATAAAGTTATTAACCCCTAAACCTCTGGCCTCCCACATCGCTGCCACTAAATAAACCTATTAACCCCTAAACCTCCGGCCTCCCACATCGCCTCCACTAAATAAACCTATTAACCCCTAAACCGCCAGCCCCCCACATCACAAAACACTCAATTAAACTATTAACCCCTGAACCTAACAACTCCCTAACTTTAAATTAAAATTACAATATAACTATCTTTAAATAAATAAAAACGTACCTGTGAAATATTAAAATAATTAAGCTAACATTACTATTCTAATAAAATTAAAAAACACTACCAATTTAAAAATCTAAATTACAGATTTAAAAAACCTAACACTACAAAAAAAAGAAAAAAAATCTAAAATTACAAAAAATAATAGCCCTATAAAAATAAAAAAGCCCCCCCAAAATAAAAACACCTCCTAGCTTACAATAAACTACCAATAGCCCTTAAAAGGGCCCTTTGTAGGGCATTGCCCTAAGTTAAACAGTTCTTTTACCTGTAAAAAAAAATACAAAGTCCTTCCAACAGTAAAACTCACCACCCAACCAACCCCCCAATATAAAAAAACCTAACTCTTAAAAAAAACCTAAGATACCCATTTGTATGGGCATTGCCCTTAAAAGGGCATTCAGCTCTTTTACAAAAGCCCAAAGCCCTAATCTAAAAAAAAAAAAACACCCAAAAAAAACGAAAAAAAAAACCTAACACTAACCCCAGAATATCTACTCAGGGTTCCTGAAGTCTGGACATCCATCTTCATCCAGGCGGCGAGAAGTCTTCATCCAGGTGGCGATATCTTCATCCATCCTGGGGGCGTCTTCTATATTCATCCCGGCGGCGCAGAACAGGGCCATCCTGGAAGCCGATCCCATCCTGCACTGTACACTGAAGTTGAATGCATGGTAGCCGTTTCAAAATGGTGTACAAATCAGCCAATAGGATTTCAGTAGCTCTCATTCTATTGGCTGATTTAAATTTGAAGAATCAAATCAGCCAATAGGAATAAGAATGGATGGAGATGGATGTCCGGACTTCAGGAACCGTGAGTAGATATTCTGGGGTTAGTGGGGTTTTTTTTCATTTTTTTTTTTTTTTTAAATTAGGGCTTTGGGCTTTTGTAAAAGAGCTGATGCCATTTTAAGGGCAGTGAAAAAGAGCTGAATGCCCTTTTAATGGCAATGCCCATACAAATGCCCCTTTAGGGGCAATGGGTAGCTTAGTTTTTTTTTTTAGAGTTAGGTTTTTTATTTTGGGGGGTTGGTTGGGTGGTTAGTTTTACTGTTGGGTGGACTTTGTATTTTTTAATGGAAAAGAGCTGTTTAACTTAGGGCAATCACCTACAAAAGGCCCTTTTAAGGGCTATTGATAATTTATTGTAGGCTAGGGAGTGTCTTTATTTTTGGGGGGCTTTTTATTTTTATAGGGCTATTATATTAGGTGTAATTGTTTTATTTTTGATAATTTGGTTATTATTTTTTGTAAGCTTAGTGTTTTTTATTTTTCGTAATTTTAGATTTTTTTATTTTTTTCGTAGTGTTAGGTTTTTTAAATTTATCATTTAGATTTTGTAATAGTTTTTTTTTTATCTTATTAGTATAGTAATGTTAGGTTAATTTATAGTTTAATGTTAGGTTTATTTTATTTCAAGGTAAGTTTTTATTTATTTTAAGATAGTTATATTGTAATTTGAATTTTAAGTTAGGGGGGTGTTAGGTTTAGGGGTTAATAGTTTAATTTAGTGTTTTACGATGTGGGGGTCTGGCGGTTTAGGGGTTAATAGGTTTATTTAGTAGTGGTGAATGGTGATGTGGGGGCTGGAGGTTTAGGGGTTAATAGGTTTATTTAATAGCGGCGATGTGGGAGGCCGGAGGTTTAGGGGGTTAATAGATTTATTTAGTAGCAGCGATGTGGGAGGCCAAAGGTTTAGAGGTTAATAGGTTTATTTAGTGGTGGCGGTGTGGGAGGATGGAGGTTTAGTAGTTAATAGTTTTATTATAGTGTCAGCGATGTTGGGGAGCGGCGGATTAGGGGTTAATAGCTTTATTATAGTGTTGGCGATGTCGGGGAGCGGTCGGAATAGGGGTTAATAACTTTTATTAGTGTCGGGGATGTCAGGAGCAGCAGATTAGGGGTTAATAGCTTTATTATAGTGTCAGTGATGTCAGGGAGCGGCGGAATAGGGGTTAATAACTTTTATTAGTGTCAGCGATGTCGGGAGCAGCAGATTAGGGGTTAATAACTTTTATTAGTGTCAGCAATGTCGGGAGCAGCAGATTAGGGGTTAATAACTTTATTTAGGTGTCAGCAATGTTGGGGGCGGAGGATTAGGGGTGTTTAGACTTGGGGTTTATGTTAGGGTGTTAGGGTTAAACGTAACTTTTTTTTCCTCATAGACATCAATGGGGTTGCGTTACGGAGATTTTTCATTCCGCCCTTCAGGTGTTAGTTTTTTTTCTAACACTCTCTCCCCATTGATGTCTATAGGGGAAAGCGTGCACGAGCACGTCAAAGCAGCTTGGATTTTGTGCGGTATGGAGCTTAACGCCACCATATCGCACGCATAAGGAGGCTTTTCAGTAACTCGTAATGGCAGCGCTATGGAGAGTGAAATAACGCAACCTTTTTGGTGTTAGTTTCACACCCTGTTTAGCGCAAAACTCATAATCTAGGTGATTGTTAGGTAATGTACAGTTGCAAGAAAAAGTATGTGAACCCTTTGGAATGATATGGATTTCTGCACAAATTGGTCATAAAATGTGATCTGATCATCATCTAAGTCACAACAATAGACAATCACAGTCTGCTTAAACTAATAACACACAAATAATTAAATGTTGCCATGTTTTTGTTGAACACACCATGTAAACATTCACAGTGCAGGTGGGAAAAGTATGTGAACCCCTAGACTAATGACATCTCCAAGAGCTAATTGGAGTGAGATGTCAGCCAACTGGAGTCCAATCAAAGAGATGAGATTGGAGGTGTTGGTTACAGCTGCCCTGCCCTATAAAAAAACACACACCAGTTCTGGGTTTGCTTTTCACAAGAAGCATTGCCTGATGTGAATGATGCCTCGCACAAAAGAGCTCTCAGAAGACCTACGATTAAGAATTGTTGACTTGCATAAAGCTGGAAAGGGTTATAAAGGTATCTCCAAAAGCCTTGCTGTTCATCAGTCCACGGTAAGACAAATTGTCTATAAATGGAGAAAGTTCAGCACTGCTGCTACTCTCCCTAGAAGTGGCCGTCCTGTAAAGATGACTGCAAGAGCACAGCGCAGACTGCTCAATGAGGTGAAGAAGAATCCTAGAGTGTCAGCTAAAGACTTACAAAAGTCACTGGCAAATGCTAACATCCCTGTTAGCGAATCTACAATACGTAAAACACTAAACAAGAATGGATTTCATGGGAGGATACCACAGAGGAAACCACTGCTGTCCAAACAAAACATTGCTGCACGTTTGCAGTTTGCACAAGAGCACCTGGATATTCCACAGCAGTACTGGCAAAATATTCTGTGGACAGATGAAACCAAAATTGAGTTGTTTGGAAGAAACACACAACACTATGTGTGGCGAAAAAGAGGCACAGCACACCAACATCAAAACCTCATCCCAACTGTGAAGTATGGTGGTGGGGGCATCATGGTTTGGGGCTGCTTTGCTGCATCAGGGCCTGGACGGATTGCTATCATCGAAGGAAAAATGAATTCCCAAGTTTATCAAGACATTTTGCAGGAGAACTTAAGGCCATCTGTCTACCAGCTGAAGCTCAACAGAAGATAGGTGTTGCAACAGGACAATGACCCAAAGCATAGAAGTAAATCAACAACAGAATGGCTTAAACAGAAGAAAATACGCCTTCTGAAGTGGCCCAGTCAGAGTCCTAACCTCAACCCGATTGAGATGCTGTGGCATGACCTCAAGAAAGCGATTCACACCAGACATCCCAAGAATATTGCTGAACTGAAACAGTTCTGTAAAGAGGAATGGTCAAGAATTACTCCTGACCATTGTGCACGTCTGATCAGCAACTACAAGAAACGTTTGGTTGAAGTTATTGCTGCCAAAGGAGGTTCAACCAGTTATTAAATCCAAGGGTTCACATACTTTTTCCACCTGCACTGTGAATGTTTACATGGTGTGTTCAATAAAAACATGGCAACATTTCATTCGTTGTGTGTTATTAGTTTAAGCAGACTGTGATTGTTTATTGTTGTGACTTAGATGATGATCAGATCACATTTTATGACCAATTTGTGCAGAAATCCATATCATTCCAAAGGGTTCACATACTTTTTCTTGCAACTGTATGAACCTTTCTTATGTTGCTTAGGAAATGTATATAATACCTAGGGATGGGCGAATGTGTAAATTTTAGAATTTCGAATGTAGAACGAATGTTATTACCGAAATTCGAATTCTAAATCCGAATGTCGATAAGAACTATTATTCTTAAAAATTCGAAAATCGAATGTTATTTACAGTTTTCGAATGTCACTTTCGAATTCGAATGTTTATAATTATATCGAATGTCCACATTCGAAATTTTGAATTTAACATTCTATTTAACAAATACTATTCAGAAGTTCAATAGTTCATGTGGTAGGGCGGGAATCTAGTAAATTGATACATAATAGATACAAATATATCATTTTGAATGTTTCTATATAGAATATTGCATAATTCGAATATTACATTTAAAGAAAGCATTAGAAATACTATTACAAACATATAAATTCGAATTTTTCGAATTCGAATATTGCAGAATTCGAATATTACATTTAAAGGAAAAGCATTAGAAATACTATTACAATCTAAATTCGAATTTTTCGAATTTGAATACACTTATTGCATAATTCGAATATTACATTTAAAGAAAAAGCATTAGAAATACTATTACAATCTACAATCTAAATTCGAATTTTTCGAATTCGAATATTGCATAATTCGAATATTACATTTAATGAAAAAGCATTAGAAATACTATTACAATCTAAATTCGAATTTTTCGAATTCGAATATTGCATAATTCGAATATTACATTTAAAGAAAAAGCATTAGAAATACTATTACAATCTACAATCTAAATTCGAATTTTTCGAATTCGAATATTACATAATTCGAATATTACATTTAAAGAAAAAGCATTAGAAATACTATTACAATCTAAATTCGAATTTTTCGAATTTGAATATTGCATAATTCGAATATTACATTTAAAGAAAAAGCATTAGAAATACTATTACAATCTAAATTCAAATTTTTCGAAAAGAATATTTTCGAATGTAATCGTAAAATTCGAAACCGAACATTCGAAAATCGAATGTTAGATTGTTATGTAAACATTCGAAATTCGATTCGAACGAACGAATGTGTTAAAATTCGTGCCGTTTTTCGAATGTTGCGAAACATTCGCCAATCCCTAATAATACCTAGGCATCAAACATAATGACAATAGCTTCGAAGTCAATTTATTAAAAAACATTATTAAATTATAAAGAATTTGAAGGGACAGGAAACCCTAAATTTGAATTCTTGATTTGGATAGAACATACAATTTTAAACAACTTTCATATTTACCTTTATTCTCAAATATGCTTCATTCTCTTGTTTTCCTTTGCTAAAAGAACAGCATTGCACTACTGGCAGCTAGCGGAACACATCTAGTTAGCCAATCACAAGAGACGAATGTCTGCAGGCACCAATCAACAGCTAGCTCCCTCTTGTGTAGGATATGTGCGTATTCATTTTCAACAATGGATGCCAAGAGAACAAAGCACATTTGGAAATAGAAGTGAATTTAAAAGTGTCTTAAAATGACCTGCTCTATCTGAATCATACAAGTTTAATTTTGACTTTCCTATCCCTATTAGAATGCAATAAAATGTTTTACATTTTTAACAAATATTTTGTATCAGCTAGCAAAGACATTATAAGACATTATAAGACATTATACGACATTATACGACATTATACGACATTATAAGACATTATACGACATTATACGACATTATACGACATTATAAGACATTATACGACATTATAAGACATTATAAGACATTATACAACATTATAAGACATTATAAGACATTATACGACATTATAAGACATTATAAGACATTATACGACATTATACGACATTATACGACATTATAAGACATTATACGACATTATACGACATTATACGACATTATAAGACATTATAAGACATTATACGACATTATAAGACATTATAAGACATTATACGACATTATAAGACATTATACGACATTATAAGACATTATACGACATTATAAGACATTATAAGACATTATACGACATTATAAGACATTATAAGACATTATAAGACATTATACGACATTATACGACATTATAAGACATTATAAGACATTATACGACATTATAAGACATTATAAGACATTATAAGACATTATAAGCATGCCTATTACAAGTGGATATTTAGCCGTTGTACAGGAGTGGTATAGCGTTCAATGCAATCTCTATTTGATGGTTTAAAAATTCCAGCCAACCAATGGAAACAAAGGCCATTCAGATTTGCTGATTTTGAAAAATCATCCAACCATTAGGAAACAGAGTCCCCTCTATATAAAAACAAATCTTACCAGACCAAAGTATTAGTATTATGAGGTTGCTAGTGGTATTTATCTAAAAAAGCAATACACAGTGACCTAAATTAAAAGTGGAGCTTTAATGACCCACATCATCGCTCAGCTATTTGCCCTAGAATGACTCAAAGCAGTGGCAGTTACAGAAACCTTATTAAAGGGACAGTCAACATTAAAATTGTTATTGTGTAAAAAGATTGATAACACTTTAACTACCCATTCCCCAGCTTTGCACAATCAACATTGTTATATTAAAAAACTTTATAACATTTAAACCTCTAAATTTCTGCCTGTTTCTAAACCACTTATCACATGCTTTTTTATTTGCTTTTTACAACAGGAGACTGCTAGTTCCGGTGGGCCTTATAGATAACATTGTGCTCACGCCCTTGGGTTGTGCATGGCTGCACTAATTCTATATACAGAATATGTATACATTTTATATTATCTAGTTTTGTGGGGTTATTTAACTATTTAATTCATATTTTATCCCTTTTTTAAGAGGTAAACTTTTACTGAATTTAGTTGACAAGAAAAAAGAAAAATAACAGATATATATATATATATATATATATATATATATATATATATATATATACATACACATCAATGGGTATTGTCACATTTATTGCAAAATTAGAAATCGGTGAATAACAGTTAAACTCCACATTGAGGAAAACATTTAGTTTACCCACTTTAATATAAAATAATTTTTCCAGTTGGAGAGATATTGAAACTATTTCCATTCAGTAAAAGATGGGCACTATTTTTGTTTCTAGTAACGAGGGATCAGACGTGTTGTGCAATTCGATATTATCTTAAACAAAGTGATTCTATATTTATATTTTATTTAAGGGGGTAATTTAAAAGAAAGGTCAATGGAGATAGATCAATAGGACAACCTAATATTGAGTACATGTGAGGGATTACTTGAGACCAATATAGCTGAAGCACCTTGCAATTCCACCTAATATGACAAAGGGTGCCCTCTCCTCCACACTCCCTCCAGCAACTGCTGGAAACCAATGGATAAATAGATTTAAGACAAACTGGTGTTAAATATCACCTCACCATCATCTTAAAGTTGGTTTCTAAAACAGGGACTGATATGGTGGATGTTTTAGTAGACATAAAAATGTTATGCCATTGATCTTCAATAATGTCTAAAGTATTTTGAGCTCCCTGCCCCATGAAGCGGGAAAAGAAGGGAAAGTTTGGGATGTAATATCAAGGAGGAGTTTATATGAGACCGAAATTGTTCCTGTCTATAGAACACATTTAGAACATAACATTTCAAAAAGTGTTTGTGGTCTTACCAGATTCTTATTTCATCCAATTTTTATTGTGACAGAACCACATTATGTTTCATGATCAATGTAAACTTGCGCAATATTTCTGATCCTCAGGAAGAGATTTACACCATCTGCTTTCTCATTTAATAGGTACATTTTGCTGATCCATAGTGTGATTTGGAGGACAGACCTCAAATAGTGTGTCACAATGGTTTAGATTCGATACCATTTGTTTATGAAAGAAATATCTAGCAGAATAACATTCCCATAACATCGCAATTCGAAAATTAGTACCTGCTCCCTTTACAGTTGATTCAATTGAGCCACATATATCTTGTAACTGCTCACCTGTCACAAAAACAGCATCACACAAACAACTTACAGATAAAGCAAATTAAAATAAAGCAAATAAAAATCTCTCTCTTTGAAACAGTCCACTCTAACATATGCAAAAGTTTAAAGACAAAGAAAAAAAACGAGAAAACTTCAGTCCCATATGTAAAAATAAATTTAGCTAGTGAGCATTTTTATGGGACGTGAGTATCTGTATTTAACATACTGTAGGAAATACACATCAGTGGTAGACTACCCCTTTATTGTTTGAGTAATTGTCTGTTGCTTTGTAACTATATGTCTTATGTTACACTGCTACAGAATATGTTGATGTGCTTTTTATGATGATCATCACAGCAGCCATCAAGGTGGGGTTATTAATATAACCATTATACTTATTACTGCACTTTAATCTCTAAAATTGCGCAAAGGCTTCTCTTTTATAGTTACCCACCCATATAATAATGATCTTGTGTTATGGTTGCAATTAAATGATATTTGGAGGCCACCATGTAGGGCATGTTTATAAAGGAAGGTTCTACTCAATAAAGGTAAATTAAATGTATCAACCTGTCCCTGGTCTCTGGTCTCTACTTGAAGGCTGTTTATTTTGTAAACCTTTTTGAGTTTTTTTGGTTTTGTTTTACTTACCAGGGCAAATTTAATTTTACTTTTGAAAGTTATATATTGTACAGTACCCAGCAATTGTTTCAGGAGTGTATCAAGCTTAAAGGGACAGTATACACCAATTTTCATATAACTACATGTAACAGACACTACTATAAAGTAGAATGTGCATAGATACTGATCTAAAAATTCAGTATAAAACCTTTTATAACTTACTCAGAAGCTCCAAGTTTAGCACTGATGATAAGGTTAGTCTGGGACATCCAGTTAAAGGGGCTGGGAGCAGAAACTCTCCCCCACCCCCTCCCTGCATATGAAAAGATATATTACAAACAGGAGCCAGCAGGAGTCTGTAAATGTTATGATAAAATAAGCAAAACTATAGAGTTTTACAAAAACACTCCCAGGTGTGCTTTATAAATGGATCCTCTACAAAACATTTATGCAAAGAAACATTGAATGTACTATATCCCTTTTATATATCTGGGGGCCACTGGCAAAGTGTTTTTCTCCCATGGGGGTGTGATGATTTTATAATGTATTGGCAAACAGCAAGGAGCTAGAACAAGAATATAGACTTTATTCAGCAGCATCCATCTTACCAACAACTGCCCGCCCCCTCCGATCACATGACTAAAATGTTATCTGTTTATAATGCACAGAGTGAACTAAGCATAACTACTGAACTTAAAATATAACATAAAGTATGCACATCATTTCATCTTCCCCTTAATATGAGACATTGGCCCCTATTTAAGAAAGTCTGGCGGACCTGATCCGACAGTCCACCAGACCTCGCTGAATACGGCGAGCAATACGCTCGCCCTATTCAGCATTGCACCAGCAGCTCACAAGAGCTGCTGGTGCAACGCCGCCCCATGCAGACTCCTGGCCAATGGGCCGCCAGCAGGGGGGTGTCAATCAGCCCGATCGTACTCGATCGGGTTGATTTCCAGCGATGTCTGTCCGCCTGCTCATAGCAGGCGGACAGGTTATGGAGCAGTGGTCTTTGTGACCGCTGCTTCATAACTGCTGTTTCTGGTGAGCCTGCAGGCTCGCCAGAAACAAGGGGCATCAAGCTCCATTCGGAGCTTGATAGATAGGCCCCAAAGTCTTCCCATATTTTTGGTTTAATAGCTCGACCATAATGAGAGAAAGTAACCGCTGGCTCACTAGCAATACAATCAATGTCAAGTTGAGAGTCATTCCCAGCATTATCGCAAGCTGATACACTTATGTTGTCCTCAAAGTCCTCAGTAGACTTTTCATCCATGTTAGGTAATTCTGTGCATTCATTGCTTTGCTCTTTATTGTCATTGCTGCTTGGTTCCCTGAGTAAAGTATACACTGCAGTGTCTGGTCGAAGATGACGCCTGTTGCGTCTCAGTTTCTGTCCACACTTGGTTTTGATTACATATGACCTTGATGAATCGGCTTCACTGACAATTCGAGCAGGTTCCCATGTATCCCCAGTGACTCTGTGTCTCACAGCTTGCCCAGCCCTGAGTGGACCAAGTAACTTGGTAGATTTGTCAAAATACAGCTTTTGCTTTTTCATGTTTATGTTCCTCTGACCTGTTACCTGATCCTGTGGGTTAGTCTGAGGCTGAAATTTCTGTGGTGTAATAGGCACTGTGGTCCTCAGTGCTCTACCCATGAGCAGCTGTGCAGGTGAACATAAACCCTCCATGGGTGTTGCACTATAGTTTAACAGGCCTAGGTACACATCCTGCCCTGATGATTGCGCTTTTCAGATAATGGATTTGGCTATGCAAACATAATTCTCAGCTAAACCGTTGGCCTGTGAGTGATACAGATGTATTGGTTTGTGCCTGACTCCTCATTCATGCAGAATGCACTGGAATTCAGCACTTGAGAATTGCGGGCCATTATCAGACACAAGTTCTTCCCATACTCCATGTCTTGAGAGTATTGTTTTGAAAGCCCATATGATTGCTGATGCTTTTAGATTCATCAGCTGTACTAGCTCAAATAATTTGCTGTAGTAATCCACTACTATCAGGTAGTGGTTGTCCTCAAAATGAAAAATATCTGTGGCCAGTCTCTGCCATGCCTGTGAAGGAGTGTTCCATGGTGTGAGAGGTTCTTTTGCATTGTTTTTTGAAATGTCTGGTAGGTTTCACGTGTCTTCACAAGTGTCTCAATATCAAAGTCCAAATGAGGCCAGTAAACCGCATCCCATGCTCTGCGCTTACAAAGAGTAATGCCCAAATGTCCCTGGTGAATTTGCTCCAGTACGTCTGCCTGCTGTGATTTAGGAATAAGAATACGGTCACCCTCGAATATGATATCCGTATGAAAGGATAGTTCACTTCTTACAGGCCAGAATCCCTGCAACTCAGGAGAAAGCTTATTTTGTTTTTCTAGCCAGCCATTGCACATGACACAAATTAGTTTTTCTAGTACTTTAACTTGTTTGGTATCTTGTCTAATTTTTTCCAGCCGTACATCAGCTATTGGAATATTTACTAGTACTGTATGTACCTGTTCTTCCAATTCAGGTTCATCCCATGCTTCATGTCCTTCTGGAAACACCCTAGACAGCGTATCTGCCATCAGAATTTCCTTTCCTGGTTTATATTTCACTGTGAGATCATACTGTTGTAGTTTTATAACCATCCTCTGCAGGCATGGAGGTATAGCAGATAGTGGTTTTTGCATGATGTACTCCAATGGTTTGTGATCAGTTTCCACAACCACTGGGCGACCATAGATATACTGGTGAAATTTATCACATCCATTCCCAATGTCCAACATCTCCTTCTCAATTTGAGCATAATTGGCTTGTGTTGTTGTCAAAGCTCGTGAAGCATATGCAACAGGATGTCCTTGATGAATTAGCACAGCACCTAACCCAAACTGGGATGCATCCACTTGAAGCACAATGTCACAGTTTACGTCAAAATGTTTCAGTATTGGCCCAGGATGTTTATTGATCAGTTTTTTTACTTTCTCAAATGTTTTTTCCATGTTTGCATCCCAAGACCAAATATCATCCCTTTGTAGCAATGCACGTAGTGGGGCTGTCAGCTGAGCAAGGCCCTGAGAAAACTCGGATAGATAATTGAAAATGCCTAATGATGTCTCTAGTTCCTTCCTGGAGGATGGGGCCTTCATGCTAATAACTGCTTTTATCTTCTATGGATCAGGCTTTAAGCCCTCTTTGGTTAGAACGTGTCCAAAATATGTAACTTCTTCTACCCCAATTTGCATTTTTTTTGGATTGAGTTTAATATTTTTCCCGACACCGCTTGAGTAAGGCAATAAGGTTTTGATCATGTTCTGTACGATCCTTTCCATAAACCAGCAAATCATCAATTATTACTTCAACACCATGTAGACCAGTAATCAATTCATGTGATTTCTTTTGAAATATCTCCTGAGCAGCAGCAATGCCGAAAGGTACCTTTGTGAAGCGCCATCGTCCAAAGGGGGAGTTGAAAGTGGTCAGGTGACTGCTGGGTTCATCAAGACACAATTGCCAGTAACCAGATTGTGCATCTAGTACAATAAACACTGTTATTCCTACTAGCTTGCGAGCTATATAATATATGGTGGGGGGTTTGTAGTGTTCTCTTATTATTAAATAAAACAAAAATCTATAGGTGGTGCACAAAGGATTCTGCTTCCCAGGAATATATGTGTGTATACACCTGGTATATATTATACAATTGCCAATTAAATTAACTAATGATTCTACTGCAAATGCATAAAAACGAGTGAATAGAGAAACGATGCAGATATAAGATTGTAATAATACAAAAAACTATAGTATAAGCATAAAATATGTTAAATATTTATTATATACAAAGTACGGGTGTAACTTATATAATAACTAATAACATATGACACAGGTGTCAAAAATACAATGAGTACTATGTACTGGCCAAATTATAAAAACATTAAAAACACTTAAATACAATCAATATCCTGACCGATAAAAAAGTGGATATGAAGCCTTTCTGGAATATAGATAAGAAGCTTCCTTAGAATGAATATAAACTTTTCTAATAGGTGTGTGAAGTCAATGGCGTTCTGATACTTTATACCAGATACAAGAAATCTTCAGATGATCAAAATGTATCCAATTGTTCATTAAATTGTGTTGTTTTTATAGATAATTAAGTATGTTTGACATGTGGGCTTATTAGAGCTGAATTCAATGTTAATAAAAGACGTGTAATACAACTTCAACCAATATATGAAATGGTTTTATACTGAGCAAAGATAATCTTCGGCCTGGGTTTAGGTGTATACTTGCTGTTCTGTGATTATCTCTGGTTCCTTAGAAATGTCCAGTTATGATGTGCTGAAAATGGCCTCTGATGAACTGTTGTCTGTAACTCCTCCGCTTCTGTTATCTGTGAGGTCTTAGTAAGGTCTTAGTAAGGTGTTTTCTCCAATTTCTCCTTAGATCGCTCTTTTATTTAGCCTCTGGTTCTTCAATGGAGTACTTATATTTCAGCCTCCAGTATCCAAGAGAGATATTCAACTCTCTGCTCTTCTTGTAATCCAATAGTTAATCGATCAGTCTGCAAGGTTCTACGCGTTTCGGCTGGAAAGCCTTTTTCAAGATTCCTGATAGAGTTGTCTCTTCGCTTTTTAAAGCCCATTCGGTGTACACCCATCTTTTCTTAACCCTTTCAATATTGAATTAATTCAGTTAAAAAATATATGATTTATTGTCTTATTGTACCATTAGTTTCTAATTATCTTCGGTTCTATTTTAATACCTATTTCCTATGATTTGCTTCATATTAGAAAGGCATTCATATTTTACTACTATCCAGATCCAGTTAGAAACATTAGTGAATGTCAATCAATTCACCAGAAAATTAGCCCTTAAAAAAAAATTTTTTTAAATCCCATGGAAAATAAAACCATGACAACATCAACCTATATACACACAGAACTAAAACAGAAGTCCTGTTTCTTTCCAATGCAAGAAAAAGGTAGTGCTATTGAAATGTTCGAGAAGAAGGTAAGGGAAGACATACACCAGTTAGATAGTAGGAAAGATATAAAATTGAATCTAACAAAACAAGAAAATATACGCCTAGATTTAGAGTTCTGCGGCCAAAGGGGTGCGTTAGCTACACATGCTTTTTTCCCCCCGCACCTTTTAAACAACGCTGGTATTGAGAGTTTTCAGAAGGGCTGCGTTAGGCTCCAAAAAGGGAGCGTAAAGGCATATTTACCGCCACTGCAACTCTGCAATACCAGCGGTGCTTACGGACGCAGCCAGCTTGAAAAACGTGCTCGTGCACGATTCCCCCATAGGAAACAATGGGGCTGTTTGGGCTGAAAAAAACCTAACACCTGCAAAAAAGCAGCCTTCAGCTCCTAACGCAGCCCCATTGTTTCCTATGGGGAAACACTTTCTAAGTCTGCACCTGTGATATACCTTTAAATCTGCACATCACAAGCACTTCCTTCCTATTTAAGGAAGCACTCTAGCCTCATTCTGGGCCTGAAAATTGAAGTTGTTTCTTTACAGTTCACTTTGACTCCTGTGAAATAACTTTGCTCTTAGACTTTACTAGGTCTTTCAGGTCCTTAAGCTCATTTCTTACTATATGCGCTGCATATTCTGTTGCTGCCTTTACTCTCTACCGGAACCAGCCTCCCGGATTACTACGCTTACCGGAACTACTTACTTCAGACGCCGAAGTCGCGCTCACACTGAGCGGTCACCGGAGCTCAAACTGCCTGCCTGTCAGCTCCTCAAAGCTCTCCCATACCCACGCTGCTTCAACCTCCCTGCTCACAAGCTGAGTACCGCTCTCCACGCACAAATACTTACCTCAATATTTTTGCAACTATCCTGCATACGTTTGCTTCTGTGTATATTAACCTGTCATCTGGAAAAGTACTTATGAATCGTATTTGGGATAAATGAGAGTGTGTCTGGACTGTATATATTTTATTGATTGCTTGTGTGAGTGCGTGAAAACCTTGCTTATACATAAAGCAACAACTTTGCCTTCGATATTACTGAACTGCCATATGAGTAATTTAACCCATATATTACTCACATATTCTCTGAGGTTTTCCTTGTTATATCATTCTTATATCAGTGCCTTTTCCACATTTTCTTATGTGTTATTGCAAGATATAGTTTCATATATATTAAATCAATTACTAAACTAAAGCCTCACCTTATATAACAAGTTGAATAAGTGATTTCTTCTTGCTTATTATAAGAAAAGAGCAACAAAACCTTTATTTTTGTCATATATATTTGTATTCACCATTAAAAGTGATTGTGAATATCACAGAATTTTCAGGCCTATAAACTATAAGGACATAACCTCTAATAATAAAAATGGATCCCAGTGAAATAAAAAATGAAATCACTAATATCAATCAAAAATTGGAATACTTAGCCAGGGCTTTAACTGAATTACAAACTGAAAACAAGGCACTTAAAACACTAGTTAAAGAATGTTTACCTGTGAAAAGTTTAGACACACCTGAACCACACATTAATTACCCACAAACCTTCACTGGTAAACGAAGTGAATATAGAGACTTCAAAAATGCTTGTAATCTACTTTTCTCACTTAGGCCTAAGACCTATCATTCTGAAAGAATCAAAGTGTGCACCACTATCTCTTTCCTCCAGGGGGAGCCCCGCTCATGGGCTAATAGATTTTTTGAGAATAACCATCCAATTCTTGATTCTTTGGAAGAATTTTTTCTAGCAATGACATCCTTATATGAGGACTCTCACACCCAGATCACCGCAGAAACAAAATTAAGATCTCTAAAACAAGGAAAAAGGAACGTAGAAGAATACATCACTGAGTTCCAAATGTGGATTGATGATTCCAAGTGGAATGAAATAAGCTTAAAGAACCAATTCAGATTGGGACTTTCTGAAGCCTTAAAAGATGAGTTGTCCCGCTTGGAGATGCCTGAATCTTTAAACGGTCTCATAAAATTGAGTACAACTCTGGATCGTAGACTGCGCGAAAGGAAGGCTGAAAGGGCTTCTTCTGATGGAACACCGCGACGTTCATATCCTTACACTCCAATCCAGGAAAAGGGTACATCAAATCAAACTCCAATGGAGATTGGAGCTATAAGGGGACCCCTTACACCCGAAGAAAAGGCCAGACGTAAATCTGAAAACCTTTGTTTATATTGTGGGCAAAAGGAACATTCCGTCTCAAATTGCCCAAATCTTCTAAGGCAAAAAAAGGGTAAGATGCATATAAAGCATAATATTTTACTGCTAGCTCAAAACCCTCAACTGACTGTTGATCTTTCTTTACAGTGGGATCGGAAAAACGTACGATCTAAAGCGTTGATCGATTCTGGGGCAGCCAGAAATTATATTGATATTTCTTTTGTTAAATTAAATAAAATCCCTATTGTTTGCAAGGCACGCCCAGTATCTGTTAAACTCATTGACGGCACACACATACAACATGGTCCCATTACACATCAAACAATACCACTTTTAGTGACTACTGATAAAGGTCATACTGAATATCTGTCCTTTGATTTAATTACTATCCACATGCATACTCTTATTTTAGGATTTTCTTGGCTACACAAACATAATCCCAGCATTGACTGGTCAAACACACAGGTAACTTTAGAATCACCATTCTGTTTAAATACCTGTTATCCATTTCAGCTAATCTCAACCATAGAAAAAGAACTACCAGAAATTTATCAGGATCTGGCAGAGGTGTTTGACTTAAAAGAAGCAGAAAATCTCCCTCCTCATAGGGAGTTTGACTGTCCTATTGATATAATACCAGGGTCTCAAATACCTCACGGTAAAATATACCCATTATCACAAGAAGAGTTAACTTACTTACGCTCTTATCTCGACGACAACCTCCGAAAGGGTTTTATATCACATTCAACATCACCAGCAGCATGGAATGTTTCTAGTACGTAATAAAGATGGTACTATAAGACCTATTATTGATTATAGAGCATTAAATGAAATAACCATTAAAAACAGATACCCTCTACCACTTATACCTGAATTACTAGAACAATTGAATGAAGCAACTATCTATTCCAAACTTGACCTTAAGGGGGCTTATAACCTCATACGTATGAAAGAAGGTCACGAATGGAAAACTGCCTTTAGAACCCGCTACGGGCTTTTCCAATATAATGTGATGCCGTTTGGTCTGAGCAATGCTCCCGCAACCTTTCAGCATTTTATTAATGAAATTTTCCATGATCTGTTGGACATTTGTGTTATCATATACTTAGATGACATCTTGATATATTCCAAATCTCCCTCTGAACACGAAAAGCACGTAAGATGGGTACTTACTCGTCTTAAGGAACACAAATTATACGCAAAATTAGAAAAATGCGTGTTCCATGTTTCTAAGATAAAATTCTTAGGTTATATACTCACTCCAAATAAAATACAAATGGATCCTGAAAAGATATCTGCTATTATTGATTGGCCTATTCCCACCACTGTAAAATCACTACAACGCTTCATTGGTTTCGCCAATTTTTACCAGAAGTTTATTAAAAATTTCTCTTCAATATTCAGACCACTAACCCAACTAACCAGTGTTAATCAAAAATTCAAGTGGTCTGACAAAGCACAAGAAACCTTTGATACTCTTAAAAAACTATTCACTACTGCTCCAATACTATCGCTCCCCAATTTTGAAGCTCAATTCCAACTCGAAGTGGATGCCTCAAACACAGGCATAGGAGCAGTACTTTCTCAAAAACAAGGTGATGATGGTGAAATTGACCCAATCGCTTTTTTCTCCAGAACATTAACTAGTGCTGAAGGTAACTATAGTGTGGGTGATAAGGAACTTCTGGCTATAAAGAGTGCTCTAGAACAATGGAGACACCTCTTAGAAGGATCAAAACTTCCCTTCATAATATTTACTGACCATAAGAATCTTGAATATTTGAAGAAGAACAAAACTTTGACAGCCAGACAAGCAAGATGGTCATTATTCTTAGACCGCTTTAACTTTATCATCACTTACAAACCCGGAAGTCAAAATATGAAAGCTGATGCTTTATCTAGAATATCAGAAACTTTACCCCATGATCCACCTAATTATACCATCTCACCTGAAAAGTTCATTGGTGTCCTCACAGCTATAGAACAAAAAGTACATAATGCCTTAAAAGAAGATACAATACCTCACCAGTATTGTTCCAAAGACCCTCAATCCGGCCTATACTATCATAACAATCAATTATATGTACCCGAGAGTATCAGATCATCAGTCCTCTCACACACCCATGATGATATCATTTCTGGACATCCGGGAATCCAAAAAACCATTGACCTCACCAGACGTAATTTCTGGTGGCCAGGTATGAATAAATACATCTATGAATATGTATCCGGGTGCGAGAATTGTGCTCGAAACAAATTAGTTCACCAAAGACCAATTGGTTTACTCACACCTCTGCCTATCCCGGATAAACCATGGAGTACCATAGCAATGGATTTCATTGTTGAATTACATCCTTCACAACAAAATAACACAATCATGGTAATAGTGGATCATTTAACCAGACTAGCTCATTTCATCCCTCTCAAGGGATTACCTACAGCTATAACAACTGCTAGAGTTTTTCTTGACCAAGTAGTTAGATTACATGGACTACCGACCAACATAGTTACCGACAGGGGAACCCAGTTTACTTCCTCTTTCTGGAGATCTCTATGTAAACTGTTAAAGATTGACCATCGTTATACGACTGCTTTCCATCCCCAGACAAATGGACTAACAGAGAGACTGAATCAGACCATAGAGCAATTCTTACGTTGTTATATATCACATCTTCAAGATGACTGGTCAGTTTATCTCCCCATGGCTGAATTCACATATAACAATTCATTAAGCGCCTCTATCAAAACATCCCCCTTTCATGTGACATATGGTTTTCACCCAAACACTATATCTCTCTCTAGTAAAGCAGTAAATTCCCCTGTAGCTACAGAATTTACATCCAATCTCCAAGAAAGACTGAATGTACTGAAGTTACATCTGAAGGAAGCAAAAAACTATCAAAAAAGATATTATGATCTCACTCATAGACAAGGCCCTGATTACAAGATTGGGGACTTAGTACTCCTTTCAACTAGGAATCTCAAACTTCATGTTCCAAGCAAAACACTTGCTAATCAGTTTTTGGGTCCTTTCCCAATCGAACAAGTGATCAATTCCAATGTGGTAAAACTTAAATTGCCTACAGATTATAAGATTCATCCATCTTTTCATATCTCTTTGTTGAAACCATATCCTGTGAAAGTTCGCACTTCTGACTCTCCCCCACCTCCTGTTATGGTGGATAATCAAGAGGAATTTGAGGTAGAATCCATACTAGACTCTAGGATAAATAGACATAAATTGGAATATCTCATTAAATTGAAAGTTTATGGCCCAGAAGATAATTCCAGGCTCATTCATTATGCAGTTCATTCACCCCAGTTGGTCAGGGCTTTCCATAGGAAATACCCCCTCAAACCACATCTGGAATCCCCAGGGGTGATTCCCTGAGGGGGGGGGGACATGTGATATACCTTTAAATCTGCACATCACAAGCACTTCCTTCCTATTTAAGGAAGCACTCTAGCCTCATTCTGGGCCTGAAAATTGAAGTTGTTTCTTCACAGTTCACTTTGACTCCTGTGAAATAACTTTGCTCTTAGACTTTACTAGGTCTTTCAGGTCCTTAAGCTCATTTCTTACTATATGCGCTGCATATTCTGTTGCTGCCTTTACTCTCTACCGGAACCAGCCTCCCGGATTACTACGCTTACCGGAACTACTTACTTCAGACGCCGAAGTCGCGCTCACACTGAGCGATCACCGGAGCTCAAACTGCCTGCCTGTCAGCTCCTCAAAGCTCTCCCATACCCACGCTGCTTCAACCTCCCTGCTCACAAGCTAAGTACCGCTCTCCACGCACAAATACTTACCTCAATATTTTTGCAACTATCCTGCATACGTTTGCTTCTGTGTATATTAACCTGTCATCTGGAAAAGTACTTATGAATCGTATTTGGGATAAATGAGAGTGTGTCTGGACTGTATATATTTTATTGATTGCTTGTGTGAGTGCGTGAAAACCTTGCTTATACATAAAGCAACAACTTTGCCTTGGATATTGCTGAACTGCCATATGAGTAATTTAACCCATATATTACTCACATATTCTCTGAGGTTTTCCTTGTTATATCATTCTTATATCAGTGCCTTTTCCACATTTTCTTATGTGTTATTGCAAGATATAGTTTCATATATATTAAATCAATTACTAAACTAAAGCCTCACCTTATATAACAAGTTGAATAAGTGATTTCTTCTTGCTTATTATAAGAAAAGAGCAACAAAACCTTTATTTTTGTCATATATATTTGTATTCACCATTAAAAGTGATTGTGAATATCACAGCACCTAACACCCTAACATGAACCCCGAGTCTAAACACCCCTAGCCTTACACTTATTAACCCCTAATCTGCCGCCCACGCTATCGCTGACCACTGTATATTATTTTTAACCCCTAATCTGCCGCTCCGTACACCGCCGCAACCTACGTTATCCCTATGTACCCCTAATCTGCTGCCCCTAACACCGCCGACCCCTATATTATATTTATTAACCCCTAATCTGCCACCCCCAACGTTGCCGCCACCTACCTACAATTATTAACCCCTAATCTGCCGACCGGACCTCACCGCTACTATAATAAATGTATTAACCCCTAAAGCTAAGTCTAACCCTAACCCTAACACCCCCCTAAGTTAAATATAATTTATATCTAAAGAAATAAAATAAATCTTATTAAATAAGTTATTCCTATTTAAATCTAAAAACTTAACTGTAAAATAAACCCTAATATAGCTACAATATAAATAATAATTATATTGTAGCTATTTTAGGATTAATATTTATTTTACAGGCAACTTTGTATTTATTTTAACCAGGTACAATAGCTATTAAATAGTTAATAACTATTTAATAGCTATCTAGTTAAAATAAGTACAAAATTACCTGTAAAATTTAATTGTAGATAATTGTAGATAGTTTATTTAATTAATTTATTGATAGTGTAGTGTTAGGTGTAATTGTAACTTAGGTTAGGATTTATTTTACAGGTAATTTTGTAATTATTTTAACTAGGTAGCTATTAAATAGTTAATAACTATTTAATAGCTATTGTACCTGGTTAAAATAAATACAAAGTTGCCTGTAAAATAAATATTAATCCTAAAATAGCTACAATATAATTATTATTTATATTGTAGCTATATTAGGGTTTATTTTACAGGTAAGTATTTAGCTTTAAATAGGAATAATTTATTTAATAAGATTTATTTTATTTCGTTAGATTTAAATTATATTTAATTTAGGGGGGTGTTAGGGTTAGGGTTAGACTTAGCTCTAGGGGTTAATACATTTATTAGAGTAGCGGTGAGGTTCGGTCGGCAGATTAGGGTTAATAATTGTAGGTAGGTAGCGGCAATGTTAGGGTGGGCAGATTAGGGGGTAATAAATATTATGTAGGGGTCGGCGATGTTAGGGGCTGCATATTAGGGGTACATAGGGATAATGTAGGTTGCGGCGGTGTACGGTCGGCAGATTAGGGGTTAAAAAAATTTAATAGAGTGGCGGCGATGTGGGGGGGCCTCGGTTTAGGGGTACATAGGTAGTTTATGGGTGTTAGTGTACTTTAGAGCACAGTAGTTAAAAGCTTTATGAATCGGCGTTAGCCCAGAAAGCCCTTAACTCCTGGCTTTTTTCTGCGGCTGGAGTCTTGTCGTTAGATTTCTAACGCTCACTTCAGCCAAGACTCTAAATACCGGCGTTAGGAAGATCCCATTGAGAAGATAGGATAAGCAAATGGCGTAAGGGGATCTGCGGTATGGAAAAGTCGCGGCTGGAAAGTGAGCATTAGACCCTTTCCTGACTGACTCTAAATACCAGCGGGCGGCCAAAACCAGCGTTAGGACCCCCTAACACTGGTTTTGATGGCTAACGCAGAACTCTAAATCTAGGCGTTAGTTTTGAAAGAACTTAAAGAGAACATAAACATTATCATTAAACCAGCAGATAAGGGCGGGGGAACTGTTATTATGGATACGGACAAATATCTAAGAGAAGCACATAAAATATTATATGATAAAATAACATCAAAAATTGTTAAATAATCCAACAGATAAGATAAAGAAAAACTTAGACACTATGATTAAGAAAGCTTATGAGGAGGGAATAATAAACACTAATAAAAATAAATTTCTTATAACAGACTATCCCCGGACACCTATATTCTATTTCCTCCCCAAAAGTCATAAAGATAATATCAAACCCTCCTGGTAGACCTATCATTTCCGGTATAGATTCACTAACTTCCAATCTCTCCCAGTATACTGATAAATTCCTCCAAAAATATGTCAAACAAATACCGTCACACTTAAAAGATACAACACATTTTTTAAATATAATACAGGAAATAAAATGGAAAGATAACTATTTACTAACAACCTGTGATGTCAGCTCCCTATATATGTGCATTGAGCACACTAGAGGCCTAGAAACGACTAACATGTTCTTACAAAGGGACATAGAAATGACAGATAAACAGAGGAAATTTATCTTAGAATGTATGAACTTTATCCTTGAGAATAACTACTTCAAATTTGAGGGTAGATATTACCTACAGAAAAGAGGTACGGCTATGGGCATGAGATTCGAACCTAGCTACGCAAATTTATTCGTGGGGCACTTTGAGGAAAATTTCCTGGCAAATACGCTTTGGGGTGCGAATCTCGTGCTCAATAAACGTTTCATTCATGACGTGTTCATCATTTGGAAAGGAGATTCTGAGCTGTTCGAACAATTTATGGGAGATTTAAATAACAATGATTTAGGTTTAAAATTCACATATGAACACAGGAAAAGTAAAATTAATTTCCTCGATATAGAAATTCTAATACACGACAACACAATTACAACCACTACATTTTCAAAAAAGTGGATGCTAATAATTACATAGACTATAAGAGTTGCCACCATGAAAAATGGAAGAGAAATATTCCAAAGGGCCAATTTTCCAGAATCAGAAGGAACTGCTCCAAAATCCTAGATTACGCTAAGCAATCTGAAATTCTGCAGAATAGATTTGTGGATAAGGGTTACAATCAAACCAATATAGTTGACTTTAAAAATAAAGTTAGAGAATTAGATAGAAATTACCTATTACAAAATAAACCTAAATATTCTAACAGTATAGAAGAAAAAGACCCCTTCAACATTGCCTTTATAACAACATTCTCCACCCAGCACAAACAAATCCTTAATATTATTAAAAAACACTGGCATTTAGTAAGAAGTGATCCAATAATTGGAAAAAAAAACTCAATCATCAACCCAATATAATCTTTAGGAAAGCTAAAAATCTCAAGAACATACTTGCACCAAGTGAATATAAACCAAAAAATACTGATCTACACCAAGATTTAAGTGTGGAGAGAATTCAGCGCTATTTCCCGTGCCATGACTGCAAATCTTGTAAGTTTAGCAAAAAAACAAAAACAGTAAAATCTACGACAACAAATATAACTTTTAAAATTAAAGATATTATCAGATGTACTGATAATAAGGTTATTTACTTATTACAATGCTCGTGTAAATTGCAATATTTAGGTCAAATGAGCAGAAAATTTAAATATAGAATAAGAGAACATATTAGGTGCATAGAACAGGAAAAAGAAGACACAAGATTGTACAAACATTTTTTGGAAAAACACAGAGGAAATTCTAAAGATATGATATATTGGGGATTAAGAAAATCAAATAAGATGGGAGAGGAGGTAATATGGAGAAAAGATTACTCCATCAAGAGGCTGAATTAATCTATAGACTAGGGACCCTATATCCTGAGGGACTTAATAGTGAATTAGATCTAAATTCTATTATTAGCTGATTTATCTGTGAATTTATTTAATATAATATTTTATATTTACTTATTTATTTATATATCCTGCATTTCATTATGTTGATAAACTCCTAACCATCTAGGGACCTATTACCACTTAGAATAGTCTGATCTTTGAACATACTAGAATAACAATCGTATGTTTATTAGATGGTTTATTATACAAATCATACATATTACTTTAGTTATATTTGTTTTTAATATTTGAGAATGTGTTATTAAATCCTCATAGTATATAAGTATATAAAGACCATGTATATTAATTTCTAAGTCATAAGTCATATAAAGTTTAAATAATGAATTTTGAAAAATCTGGATAGTAGTAAAATATGATTGCCTTTCTGATATGAAGCTATACAAAATCATTGGAAATAGGTATTAAAATAGAACTGAAGATAATTAGAAACTAATCGTACGAGACAACGAAGTCATATATTTTTAACTGAATTAATTCAATATTTTAGGGTTAAGAAACGATGGGTGTACACCAAATGGGCTTTAAAAAGCAAAGAGACAACTCTATCAGTTATCTTGAAAAAGGCTTTCCAGCTGAAACGCATAGAACCTGACAGACTGATCGATTTACTATCGGATTACAAGGAGAGCATAGTTGAATATCTCTCTTGGACACCGGAGGCTGAAATATAAGTACTCCATTGAAGAACCGGAGGCTAAATAAAAGAGCGCTCTAAGGAGAAATCGGAGAAAACGCCTTACTAAGACCTCCATCTGATTGCTATCACAGATAACAGAAGTGGAGGAGTTACAGACAACAGTTCATCAGAGGCCATTATCGGCACATCATAGCGGGACATTTCTAAGGAACCGGAGATAATCCCGGCACACCTCCACAGTGCACTGTGAGTATTCAACATGGAACAGCAACTAAACACCTAAACCTAGGTAGATTTTTGGGCCAACTGGCCGAAGATCTTTGCTCAGTATAAAACCATTTCATATATTGGTTGAAGTTGTATTACATGTCTTTTATTAACATTGAATTCAGCTCTAATGAGCCCACATGTCAAACTTACTTAATAATCTATAAAAACAACACACTTTGATGAACAATTGGATACATTTTGATCATCTGAAGATTTCTTGTATCTGGTATAAAGTATCAGAACGCCATTGACTTCACACACCTATTAGAAAAGTTTATATTCATTCTAAGGAAGCTTCTTATCTATATTCCAGAAAGGCTTCATATCCACTTTTTTATCGGTCAGGATATTGATTGTATTTAAGTGTTTTTAATGTTTTTATAATTTGGCCAGTACATAGTACTCATTGTATTTTTGAGACCGGTGTCATATTTGTTATTAGTTATTATATGGGTTACACCCGTACTTTGTATATAATAAATATTTAACATATTTTATGCTTATACTATAGTTTTTTGTATTATTACAATCTTATATCCGCATTGTTTCTCTATTCACTCTTTTTTATGCATTTGCGGTAGAATCATTAGTTTATTTAATTGGTAATTGTATAAGATATACCAGGTGTATACACATATATTACTGGGAAGCAGCATCCTTTTTGCGCCACCTATAGATTATTGTTTTATTTACTATTTGACTGTTTTTTGGGAAAGAACATTATTCTAGGTGTGCAGTATTCCCATCTGCCTAGGACATATACATAACAATGTTTTTATTCTCTGTATTAAGTTCTCTCATTATTAATTTGTTCAAATCACGTGGGTCAATGCAAATACGAATTGCATCTGTGTTTTTCTTCTCTACCACAACCATAGAACTGACCCATTCTGATGGTTCTGTGACCTTTTTTACTACCCCCAACTTCTCCATCCTTGTTAGTTCTTGTTTGACTTTAGCCTCAAGAGATAGAGGTATTTTTCTTGGGGCATGAATGACAGGCTGTGCACCCTCTTTTATACGTATGCGGCTAATCCTTGGGAGGCACCCTAGGCCCTTGAATAGATCACTGTACTCACGCTTAATGTTTTTCTTTGACAGTTCGCTACATCCACCATCCACAGCCATAATGATCTTTACAAGTCCAATCTCTTTACTTGTTTTTAGACCTAATACTGCTGGGGCTTTTGTTTCTATCACAAACAATTGTAAGACCTTTTCAGATCCCTTGTAAAAACATTTTGCATGACAGCGACCCATCACTTTCAGCTTTTCACCACCATATCCCATCAGTTTTGGTAGGTCTTGAGTCTCTAAGGGGAATTCATTTCTAAGGAGTTCCAGGTATGTGTGGCTTGGCACACAGTTTACTTGTGCCCCTGTATCTATTTTGAATGTGACTGGAGTTTTGTGAGCCCCTATCTGTAGGGTTACATTTGCTTCATCTGCAGACTTGTGTGATTTCTGTACTGCTGCAAGTTATATTGGGGTGCAATCTGAGTCTGACCCTGCATTGTCATCATTGTCCTCTATGGCGTGTACAGCCTGTGTTTGTGTCCTTGCAATATGGGAAAACAGTTTACACACCCTGGCAAAATGTCCTCTTTTCTTGCATTTATTACATATCTGCCACCTTGCAGGACAGGAAGCATTTTTGTTTTGCATGTTTCCACAGTAGCCACAGGTTGCTTGTGTGTTACTTGTCCCAGTATCCCCTTGTGTCCTCTTTCTTGCCAGTATCTGCTGCTTTGATTTTCTATAGCACTGATCTGGTGTTGTGTTCCTTCCAGTACCTGCATGTCCTTTCTTGACATTTCATATGCTCTAGCAATCCTGATGGCTTTCTCAAGATTTAAATCTTCTTCCTGCAGCAGCTTTTCCTGAACTTCTTTAAACTTACTGCCCATCAGAATAGGTCTTTTATCATATCACCTGCATCATAAAAAGCACAGTCTTTGGCAAGCAAGCGCAGCTGTGTCACCCATTCATCCACAGATTCACCTCCACACTGATTCCTCTCATAAAACAGTTTCCTTTGCACTGTGGAGTTTTTCCTTGGATTGCAGTATGCTTCAAACTTTGCAAACAATACCTCTGGTTTTTTTTTGTCATCTGCAGTGATATCCCCGCTTGCCTGCCAGGCTCTGCATACCTCACGTCCCTTTTGTCCCACACATATCAAAAAGTGTGCTGCCTTCTGTTGCTCAGTCTATCTGTCTGCATCTGGGCCTGCAAACACAAGTTCAATCAGCTCCCTCCATTTTGACCAATTGTCAGAAATGCTCCCTGACTCTAAATCCAGAGAAGGAATGTTCTTTGTGTTGCTGTTTGCTGCCATGTCACTTTTCATTCCACTTCTGGTACCATGTGATGATTTTATAATGTATTAGAAAACAGCAAGGAGAGAAAACAAGAATACAGACTTTATTCAGCAGCATCCATCTTAACAACAACTGCCCGCCCCCTCCGATCACATGACTAAAATGTTAACTGTTTATAATGCACAGAGTGAACGAAGCATAACTACTGAACTTAAAATATAACATAAAGCATACACATCATTATAGGGGGGGGCGCTTAAACGGAGTGAGTGCTCTTGAACAATATACTTTAGAAACTCTTTACCCCAAGTAATAGCGCAAGATGGGATTTGTATCCCACAATAGACATATACAGTCATCTATATCTTGTGAATGCCAAGTAAAGTGATCATACTGGAACTGTTTAACAGTGTAAAAAGGACATTTAGTCAAGCAGTGCATGGTGGGAGTCTACACTGGACAATGCTTATCTTTTTAGTAATCTTGCGAGTGCCTGTGTAGACTATCAACTAGTTACACCGCTACGAACAAGCCCCAATTAATGATTTACCTGATAAACAAGGGAATGCCAGATTAAACTATCTTGAGGGCCGCATTTGTCCCCGGGCCGGTATTTTGAAATTGCTACTTTAGAGAAATGTTATGTTGTCGGCTGATCTCACTGTGTGATTGGTGGGATGTCGCAGGTCTAACTGCAACTACGTGTGAGAAGGTTATGATGTGTAACAATCTGTGTGTGTGATGTGTGAAGATCTGAATTTGTTAGGATGTATAAACATTTTATTTATTTTTTTAGACAATTTTTTATTTTATTTTTTTATTTTTTTTTATTTATTGGACATATATTCCGTTATACATCGACAAAGTACAAAACATAATATAAACAAATACAAATAAAAATATATATATACATGAAACAAAGAACACCCTTGTGTATTTGTCAATTATCTTCAGTTTAATAATAACCATACAGTTCCTTAGGATGTGTAAACGTTTGTGTTATGGTGTACAGTCAATTGTCTCTTCATAAAAACGCACTACACATTCGCAGGTTCGCTTTCATTTTCACCGTATTTTGATACATTTTTAAAACAAATTTATTGAAAAATATGCTGCCAATAGTTGGGTGAGTTTTTGAGCACCTCTTAAAAAACTAAGCATAGAAATTAGGGAATTTTTATTTTGTTGGGGTTTTTCGTTCACAGCTTTTTTTAGTTTAAGCATTTTTGTTTCTAATTTTCAGTATTTTTTACTTCTGTAACTTTACTTAAGGGGTCATGTGTGTGCCTAGAGAAATAATAACGATAACATCTTTAAGGCCAGATTACAAGTGAAGCGCTAAATATCGCCAAAGTGCGCTGCGATTACAAGCATTGTGCTCATGAGAGTGCAATTCCATAGGCTCCAATGGGAGCCTCATTGTGATGCCGTCAGAGATGGCATTGGAACCTAAGAGCAGCGAAGGGGGCAAATTGAGCAGCAAATATAAATATATATATATGTGTATATACACCTATTAACACATAAATATACTGTATATGTATTTAAAGGGACATAATACTCATATGCTAAATCACTTGAAACTGATGCAGTATAACTGTAAAAAGCTGACAGGAAAATATCACCTGAGCATCTCTATGTAAAAAAGGAAGATATTTTACCTCACAATCTCCTCAGCTCAGCAGAGTAAGTTCTGTGTAAAAAGTTATACTCAGCTGCTCCCAGCTGCAGGTAAAAATAAAAAAAAAATGAAGAAATGAACAGCAGCCAATCAGCATCAGCAGTGCTGAGGTCATGAACTCTTACTGGGATCTCATGAGATTTGACTTAACTCTCATGAGATTTCATAGTAAGCTTCCTTTACCTGATTGGTGAAATAATATGAGAGTTCATGAGGCTCATCCTTTCAGCTGTCCCAGCACAGACACACTAATATGCTGCTTAGAAATCCTTTACAATGGGAGGTGGCTACTGAGGAACTTTTGAGGTAAAATATCTTTCTTTTTTACATAGAGATGTTCAGGTGATATTTTTTAGTCAGCTTTTTACAGCTATGCTGCATCACTTTCAAGTGTTTAAACATGTGGGTATTATGGCCCTTTAAGCATATACATATATATTTACTGGGAACAGTTCCCATAGAGTGCAATGTAAAGGCACTTTTCAATGCCATTTTGTTTTCTAACTTCCCATTTCTGCCAACTTCTCCCCAAAAATTTGCCTGTTTGCGGACGCGCAATAAATTTGCACTCCACTTGTAATCAAGCCCTTAATTGGACCAAAATAAAATGATGTATAATGCATATACAAGTACTTTGATTCTGCACTGCTATCAGGCTATATTTCCTTCATTGCTTACAAATGTGCTTGCCAACAAATAGGTGGTAAAGATTTGCAGCGTTTCTTTTCTCACTTGCTTGTTGAATAGACTGAATTGTGAAATATTGCAGCCACGTATATTTTCCTCCAACATAACAAACGTTGCCTGAAAAGTTGAAAATATCAGCCAGACCACTTGATTTAGAATACCACCTCCTAATTTTAAGGTGAGTTTTAACGCAGGTGATTACAGGTTCATGTGATTGTAAATAAGGGACTGTATGTGTGTGTTGCAGGGGCGGCATTACCGCGGCGCAGCAGGTGCAATGGCACTAGGGCCCAAGTGCTGGAACAGCCTGTCAAACAATAGGCATGTGCATAATGTGTACAATCCTAATGCAAGGGGTGCCTTTTATTAGTGTAGACTGCAGGTTCATCCTACTGTATCTATCTATCTATCTATCTATTTATCTATCTATCCTCAACTTCATTATACAATGCAACATCTATATTATTACTATTGGTTACTACTGAGTTACTTATGAGGGGCCCAAAAAAAAATTTGCACCAGGGCTCTCCTTTGAGTAGGTCCGCTACACTGTGTTGATATGATGTGTGAAGATCTGCACATGTATGTGAGGTATGAATAAGTTGTGTGTGTTATGATGTGCAAATATCTGAGTATCTGTGTGCTTTGATGTGTGAAGATCAGTGTGTATGTCTTTGTTATGATATATGAACATACAAAGATTGGAGGTGGCGCCTACGGCCGCCTGGCATTAATGGATGATTATTATTATAATCTAAAAATATGTATAAACACAAATTGTTAAGTAGTACAGATGACACTAATGCAAATTGCTATGATTGTAACAAATGATTAAAAAGTTTATTGACACATAAAAACACCAATTTATAATATTCTATTTGAACAATTCCCTGTTACAAAGAAGATAAATAGTTATAAGCAATCCCTGTTGATGGGTCGTATTGACTCAATGACACCGGTGTCTAACTGGCTGGAATTTAATCCAGAATTACGCTTGGACATTTCTAATCACAATCTCACATAAAAACTATTACATTAAAATCCTTACTACATGTAAGTTCTAAGAAAAGCGTGTATGAGTTATTAATTCTTGTGTAGCACAAGTGACTGTCAGTCAATCTTCTCTTGTTCACAATTTATGTGCTAAGTAACTGCACAGGTTGACAAGTGCGTCCTAGTTCCGCTACCAAGGAGGCTGGGAGAAATTGGTTATTCACTCAATAAGATGATCAGGCAAAGTCTTTTTGCAACTAATGATGTGTTAAAGTCATTGATAAACCCCAATAGTAGAGTCCCAAAAGCTGAGGACGTCCCTTGTTATGAACGTCTACCCTTTGGAAAGTTCTGTTCTTGCAAAACCTTCTTGAATCAGACTTTAAATAATTGGTCTGTATGTGTGATTACACACTTACCCAATGTCTCGGCGTTGGGGTCGATCTCTCTCTTTACCCGCTTCCTTGTCAAGATCCACCTGGGCTTAGTGTAATGCCGGACTTATTAATGTGAATCCTCTCTTAAGGATCTTCTTCTCAGTGTGCACACTGGAGTCTTCTTATCCAATAATTTTCAATACTCCTACCGTCTTCCACGCTTGTCTCACAAACAGGCTCAATCTCAAGCTGGCATGGCGGTCCTGGGAGTTAGCAGCTGTAATCACTCTGCTGTCTGTCTGTTTTTCACAAAGCCGGATAATGGTCTACACGTTTCAGCTCTCCAGGGAGACTTTGTCAAGATCACTTGTGCTACACGAGAATTAATAACTCATACACGCTTTTCTTAGAACTTACATGTAGTAAGGATTTTAATGTAATAGTTTTTATGTGAGATTATGATTAGAAACGTCCAAGCGTAATTCTGAATTAAATTCCAGCCAGTTAGACACCGGTGTCATTGAGTCAATACGACCCATCAACAGGGATTGCTTATAACTATTTATCTTCTTTGTAAAAGGGAATTGTTACAATCATAGCAATTTGCATTAGTGTCATCTGTACTACTTAACAATTTGTGTTTATACATATTTTTAGATTATAATAATAATTATCCATTAATGCCAGATGGCCGTAGGTGCCACCTCCAATCTTTGTATGTTTTTTGAGCTCCCATTTTCAACTGCACAATTTGTGAGAAGTGCAGTTAGGAGGTTGGCAAGTCTGGTTACAGCTTGAGTCTCAGTTAACACAAATCTTTGTTGCCTTATGATATATGAAATTCTGTGTGTATGTTACAATGTTTGAAGGTCTGAGAGTGTGTTTGTGTAGTGATGTATAAAGATGTGTGTTTGTGTACTTGTGTGTTATGATGTGTAAATATCTGTGTATGTGTGTATATGTGTGTATGCTATGATGTCTGAATATCTGTGTATTTGTGTGTGCTATGATGTGTGAATATCTGTATGTGTGTGTGTTATTATCTGTTAATATCAGTGTATGTCTCTGTGTGTGTGTGCATATTATTATGTGTGAATATCAGTGTATGTGTCTGTGTGTGAGTGTTATGTGTGAATATCTGTATGTGTGTGTGTTATGTGTAAATGTGTGTGTGTTATGTGTGAATATCTGTGTGTGTGCGTTATGTGTAAATATCTGTATGTGTGTGTTATGTGTGTATGTGTGTGTGTGTGTGTTATGATGTGTGAATATCTGTGTGTGTGTGTGTGTTATGTGTGAATATCTGTATGTGTCTGTGTTATGTGTGAATGTGTATGTGTGTGTTTTTATGTGTGAATATCTTTGTGTGTGTGTGTGTGTTATGATATTTGAATATCTGTGTATGTGTCTGTGTGTGTTATGAAATGTGAATATCTGTATGTGTGTGTGTTGTGATGTATGAATATCTGTGGTGTGTGTTATGAAATTCTGTGTGTATGTTTCAATGTTTGAAGATCTGAGAGTGTGTTTGTGTAGTGATGTACGTGTCTATGGCCCCTATAAAGAAAGTCTGGCGGACCTGATCCGACAGTGCGTATCAGGTCCGCCAGACCTCGCTGAATACGGCGAGCAATACGGTCACCGTATTCAGCATTGCACCAGCAGCTCACACCAGCACCAGTAGTCTTTGTGACCGCTGCTTTATAACTGCTTGATAGATAGGCCCCTGAGTCTCTGTGTGTTATTATGTGTGAATTTCTGCATGTGTGTGTGTTATTAATCTGTATGTGTGTGTGTGTGTGTGTGTGTTATGATGTGTAAATATATGTGTGGGTATGTGTCTGTGTGTATATGTGTTTGTGTGTTATGATGTGTGAATATCTGTATGTGTGTGTGTGTGTTATGATGTGTGAATATCTGTGTATGTGTGTGATATGATGTGTGAATATTTCTGTCTGTGTATGTTATGATACCTGAATATATGTGTGTGTTGTGATGTGTGAATATCTGTATGTGTGTGTATTGTGATAAGTGAATATCTGTATGTGTGTGTTATAATGTGTGAATATCCGTGTGTGTGTGCGTTATGATGCGTGAATATCCGTATGTGTGTGTGTTATGATGTGTGAATATCTGTATGTGTGTGTGTGTTATGATGTGTGAATATCCATATGTGTGTGTGTTATGATGCGTGAATATCTGTATGTGTGTGTGTGTGTTATGATGTGTGAATATCTGTATGTGTGTGTGTGTTATGATGTGTGATTATCTATGTATGGGTGGGTGGGTGTATATATCTGTGTGTGTATGTGTGTTATGATGTGTGAATATCTGTGTGTGTGTTATGATGTGTGAATATCTGTGTATGTGTGTGTGTTATGATGTGTGAATATCTGTATGTGTGTGTGTTATGATGTGTGAATATCTGTATGTGTGTGTGTGTGTGTTATGATGTGTGAATATCTGTATTTGTTTGTGTGCTATGATGTGTGAATATCTGTGTGTGTGTTATGATGTGTGAATTTCTGTATGTGTGAGTGTTATGATGTGTGATTATCTATGTATGGGTGGGTGTATATATCTGTGTGTGTGTGTGAATATCGGTATGTGTGTTATGATGTGTATGTGTGTGTTATGATGTGTGAATATCTGTGTATTTGTGTGTGTTATGATGTGTGAATATCTGTATGTGTGTGTGTGTGTTATGATGTGTGAATATCTGTGTGTGTCTATGTGTGTGTTATGATGTGTAAATATCTGTGTGTTATGATGTGTGTGTGTTATAATGTGTGAATATCTGTATGTGTGTGTGTGTTATGATGTGTGAATATCTGTGTGTGTGTGTGTGTGTGTGGGAATATCGGTATGTGTGTTATGATGTGTATGTGTGTGTTATGATGTGTGAATGTTAGGTGTTGTTTTCAGGGGGGGAGTGTCAGTCAGGACTAGGCCTCGGCCACATCGTACCAACTGGAAATTAATATATTATTTGATAAGGATATCCTGAGAATAGCACTTCAGACCACGCAGCAGTAAGTCAAAAACCATTCTCTTTTATTGAAAGACACACAACATGTCTTATAGGCAACAATTACAGCGTACAGGGTTAACATGATGACACGTTATGACCGCGTCATTTTACACAGTGTTTGTCAGGAAAAATACTAGCTAGAAACAATATTTCTATAGTCATAATAAGAAATGCATCTAGTAGCAAAGCAAGGTTATTTGAGCATCTTATAGAGAAAGTACTTTCCAGGCGTTGTGCCAGGAACATCTGCAAGGCCAAAACTAGCTCTAACACACTAATAACAGATATGTATTTCTACAGAATTATTGCTATAATAAATATTATTCAGACAAGATGGATTCCAAAGGCAAAATGGCAGTTAAGAACAAGATGGTGCTAGTCATGCTAACAATAATTCCTAACATACCACCCTTTTATTCTAACAGAAAATTAGTAAAGCCTTTAACAACAGTATAAGCCTGATACTACGGTAACATGACTCTATGTGAGAATACTATAGAGAAAAGTATTCACATGTAGTGGTATAATTTTATAGGCCAATAGGGCACAATTTGTCACTGCATATAAGTGTGGCCTCTCCAATACTCTCCATCTACCTCCAGCATTCTCAAACTAATGGTCTATCTGCACAAAGACCCAACCAGCCCCCTATCTACCCCCAAACAATGCTGCATCTTTTATTTCTCTACCTGCATTGCTAGCACCCCCCAATATGTCCAACAGTTCCTTGCTCAGTACATTCTCCACAGTGAAGCATGACATGGGAACAGCACAAATGTCTCTCGGTGGCCTCTGATCACTTTAAGAACAGTCTTTGTCCTCTTAGAGCACTCCACCTTCCTCAGACACTTTGTTTCAATACCATAGTCCATGTGCAATAGGGGTGCTTATCCAGTGTTCTTCTGCAGGTAGATACTGGAAGTCTGATGGTTTGTTCATGGGGTAGACAAGGAAGCCAGTTGATCCCCATGGCAAGCAGACACTTGAGTCAGAAGGAGTCTAAGAAGGAAACAAAACAGCACAAGATGAGTACACACCCCAATACAATCACAATTATGTCCAAATAAAACTTCTTTCACCTTTTTTGTAAGCATCACAATTCCTTTAGCTTAACTCATCCTATGTCCTTTAAAATCAAGAAAACATTGTAGATATATAATACAAAACTCAATACATTAATACTTTTACAGAGAATAACTCA
This sequence comes from Bombina bombina, assembly GCF_027579735.1. NCBI lineage: Eukaryota > Metazoa > Chordata > Amphibia > Anura > Bombinatoridae > Bombina > Bombina bombina. The sequence goes on from NC_069502.1 coordinate 1,179,252,721, forward strand.
CAGCTTATCTATACAATTTAAATGATACTTCATGAATACTAAGCAAGTGAAAACTGCTAGACTCCATCAAGAGGCTGAATGGCTATGCTAAAACTTATGCTAAGGCCTGCCCTGTAACAAAAATGAATAATAAAACAGTCAATAAAAATATTTTATTTAAAATGAATCTCTTCACACTGTCACTTGGAGCTACTAAAAATAAAAGAACCTAGTGTTGCTTTATTCTGCAAAGCAACTATCTGTAATGTTTATAATTCTTCAACTATGATCCTAATAGTCAACAATCTAGTCTGATATAAACACTGCTAGTTTACTAATTATTTTATGCAACCTAAATTATCACACACTCCTGTATGAGGAAAGAATACAATCATAACATTATTTAAAACTACAAAATCTTTTAAAGGTAAACACATCTTTATGGTAAGATAATTCCTTTCATTGACAAACATCTGGAATTACAAAATTCAAATTGCAGATACCATACCAATTAATAAAAGGGAAACAAAAAACATTTGCTTTCATAACACAGCTCCAATAAGAGCCATGGTAGGTAGAGAATATACCATCAATATAACTATAATTATGCTACTCCCTAAACAAATATTTCTCTGTAAAATTAATATATATTTGTAGCTGAGACATGTCCTCACTGTGTTCCATAGGGTGAAGGGTCTAAAATATTCTGATATATTGCAGCATCTTCTTTAAACTATAAAGGTGCAAACATATTTTCTATACTCAGTGGACCATTCAATAGGTTACAATACTGCAAGGTTTAGAGTTTTACTTATCTAGAGGGCTACTTTGTTTAACCCTTTAAGCACACAGCTTTCAGTTTGCTCAATTGTTTTATGACGGAAAAATTCCGTCATATGTCCTTAAGAGGTTAAGTACATAAACTCCAATGTGCACTAATACAAATAAGGCATACTTTTCTGCAGACAAAGCTATATGACGTCTTATAACTAATATGATCAACAAAAAATAACACAAATACAAGAGCATACAAAACAAGAAATATAAGTAAACAAGTTAAAACAATACTCCCCTAATTTAATTGGTTGACCCTGTAACAGCGTAACAGGTCCTCAATATCAACAGGCAAGGCACAGTCCAGAGAAGGATAGTCTTTGTGTTCTGAATACACACATCATAGGAAACAGTCATAGATTACCCAGAGTCCAGTTCTGGGGCTGGTACCAGCATGCAAAGCAAAGAATGGATCCAAAGATAGTTCAGCAACTTTTACTGCAGTATGGTGGTTAAAACAAGCTTGACAAAAGGTCTTTTATCTTCATTTTTTCTTTCTTTAAAAGGTTTACTTGCATTCAATATTCAGTCTTTTGGAGAGTGCACTATGGAATTTTATCTGTACAGATTTGACCTAAATATGAAAAACTCAAAAATAATTCAGTTAGTGTCTTTAATCTCTGGATACCGCTTCATGATCTCATCCTGCAAATACAAATATTGTGTTAAGAACAAAATAGAAAAATAAAAACATTTTAGGTTCACTTTCTTACTTAAAATAATAATCGCCCAAATCACATAAAGATACTCAGCAATACTCATCAATACTTCCCCCTTGTGTGCGTGAAACATCACATGTGGCACGCAAACACAATATAACACAAAACTAAAAGACCATTCATGCACTCCACTCATGCATGTAGGATATTATTCTTAATAGCAGGCAAAATCAACTACACCTCAAAATTCCATTCATACAGCACGCTTCCACACGCAATCACGAAAGAGAAAAACATAACATTCTCTTAGAAAACAGTTAAAACCAATTGTCCATTCCACAAAACAAAACATTAACAGCCGGCACAAACTTTAAACACTACAAATAAGGAAAATCCTATAACAACCATCTATACCTTGGTTCTGCAAATTCTACCATGCACAATACTATGAGATCATACTAATGATGCAATCACTGCAGATGATCAATAAACTTCAGTTGCATATTTACAAATAAAATCCCTAACCATAAATTTACAAAGGAATACACACAAACACCTTAGTACCCTATTTTGGGAAAAATAATGGTACAGCCACTGTTCTATATAGCCCCTGCTCGCATGCACAGTGCAAATCCACTGTTAAATAAATCATGTGTGGCACAAATAATTTGTGAAAAGCTCTGGAATCCAGTCTATACCTTTACATAACCAAAATTTTAATAAATACACAATTATTTGATTTAACTGTGTTTTATAATTTGATATTCACCATTTTGCAGCTCTCTAGCTAAATATAACAATTGTATATACCAAAAAATGAGCTTTCTACAAAAGAATAATAATAATAATAATTTACATGAATAGATGAAAAGGACAATTTGTCTAACAAAAAAAATTCCCCTTTAACTGTTTCTCAACGATCCACTGTCCTCACTTATAATAAAAAATGTATACTGACGTCCATTAAATAGCCTAAGCAAACACAGCCAGCATAACAAAGAGCACACACTCACAGTGGGGTGCAGGATTGTTAAAGGTACATTTTACCCAAAAAAAATTTTTAAAAAGATATCTGTAACTGAAACTTCTGACATAGTTAAATATACTAGTGTTTGGCTTACAGTAAACCTCATTTTCTCTCTCTGTAAATATTTCTTTAAAATCTCAGATTTTATATCAGTTTGCCTGTATCCCTTTAAATATTTTCTCTTCTTCTTTTCCCTTTTTCCGCTAGTCTCACAGATCGCAACACCAATTGCAGGCAATTTATCAGTTCAGTTTGCATTACAGAGAGAATTAAGTTACACTGCGTAAATGTCTGCTATCTAAACGGCAGATTTAAAAAGAATATATACAAGGAAAGGTCGCAAAAATATATTTTACAAAATGCTAATACAGTGTTATTGCTGCTCATGAACTCCTTTCACATGAGTCAACTGATCCTTTAAGTAATAAAATAACAATTTTCCATTGCTCTGTCTAAGCCCTAAGCTCTGGTTTTACAGACAAATATAAGATAAGGAACACAATAAAATATGCTTATTATCTGAAATTCAACCTATAACAATAACTGTGTCTTGAAAGCACAAAAACCAGCTACTTCATATATACAAATACACTCGCAAATGCAATTTCTCCTATATTTTATACTATTCAGCTTGTAGCACAAGCCATTGAAAATACCTTAAAGGGACAGTTCACCCAAAAACTTTCTCCCCTTTAAATTATTCCCAATGATCCTTTTTACCTGCTAGAGTGTATTAAATTGGTTGCAAGTGGCTCCTTTACTCCTATTTCAGCATTTGAAATAGCTGATTTAGCTTGTGGTTTCCCAACCTATACTGAAAGTTTTGATACTGGCGTATACGCTATTGACAAGCCTAAGTAAACACAGCCAGCAGAAGAGATTATACCCTCAGTGGGGGGCATGATAGTTAAGTATTAAAATTATAATTTTCCATTGTTCTCTCTGTGTATTGAGCTTTGGTGTTCCAGACAAATATAAGATAAGGAAGCAAGTCTGTGTACATAAAAGTGATAACATAATGAGATCTGATATTACCTGAAGCTCAACCCATTGTAATAGGCTGTGGTTTCAAAGCACAAAACCATCTACTTCAGATACACAAATAAACCCGAAAATGCAATTTCTCAAATATTTTATACTCTGCAGTTGGTATAACAAGTCATTTAAAATAAATTTATGGAAAAACAATTTTACAGTGTACTGTCCCTTTAATATCAAAACTATGTTACAGTGTACTGTCCCTTTAAGGACTAACCATTTATCATGTAAATTACATATGTATACCCTAGCCATGATTAGGAAACTGTATTATTTACCACAAAAATTCTACTGATTTACTGTATCATGACCTGCATATTTAAATGAGAGCCATCACAGCATAAATAACACCCATTTATATTAAAACTTCTACTGAAATAATTTACTTACAACAGAAACGGACCCAAATACTTTTAGATAAATTTAATGATATACAGCTTATAACCTTATTTTATCTTTTCCACTAACTCCTTGCACAATTTTTGCAAATACAACATACTTGAATCAACCTTTTAATCTTTTTTCATTTACCAGAACATGACCGAAAGTCACTCAATCATCCGCACCTTCACAAATCCCTTAATTAGTTCACTTGCAAAAACAATATATTGATATGCTGCAACAGGTGGACAGTTTTTCATTTGCATACAACAAATATCACTTAAAACTAGGGTTGCACCGATACCGATACTAGTATCGGTGCCGATACCAAGTATTTGCATGAGTACTTGTACTCGTGCAAATGCACCGATACTTAAACCGATACCTCCACTTCCTACCCATACACCATCTTGTGGCATTTTTCAAACTGCATGTTCCCATTTCATTTTAAGCTGGAGTGGAGACTTAACTAAAAATTGTTCACTTCTGTTCTGCCAATACAAATTGCTGTTATTTGTATTATTTTACGTCAGAGCAGTGCTTTAAAAGCTGCTACTTTACAGCTGGAAGCCTCTCATCTTGCACAATTATGCTCAAAATATACTGTACTCTGAGGAACACCCTTAGCCAGGGCTGGACTGGGAATAAAAAGCAGCCCTGGAAAAATATGAAGACCATCCCTATTTTATGTTGAGTCAGTTTATTGTTGTTATTATTAATATATGTTGTAATAATTTAATTTATAAACATGTTCTGTGAACTTTGTGGCAACAAGCACATAAAACTATTTTATTATTTCAAAATGTCTTTTGAGATACAGTTCATAATTATAAAGAAAAGATCTTAAATCATTAGTCTGTATTGTGCTTGGTAAACTGTCATGACATTAAAAAGTATCGGTAATTGGTATCGGTGAGTATTTGAAAAAAAGTATTGGTACTTGTACTCGGTCTTAAAAAAATGGTATCGGTGCAACCCTACTTAAAACTAAAAACTGCTATTAAATAACACACATAATTAAGAACATGCTGATGACTTTAAAATAAAATTTTAACAATAACACTACAAAATACCTCATTACAACGTCTGCTTTCTTAGCTAAGAAACTAGCCTAAATAATTACCATACAGAAAGAAAAATGTACCAAGGTCATTTTTACAGCGATACACACACACAAGCTCATATTATCTCACATACCAGAAATTCACTTCCAACATTTATTCTTACGCATTTTTAACATACATGAAACTCTTAGTGACACAGAAAACACATTGACAGTCTCTTTCTTCTCAGGATTTCATAACATACCAAAGACATTTAAAAATACAATAAGATTAACTTTCCACCAAATTTAAAATGTATTTGAAAGTGTCCGAATCTGCAAAGAATGGCCATTTTCCCAGCAGACTGAGACAAATTTCACACAGGATAATACATCCTCTTTTTTTTTTTTACAGTAAATCTTTTAAACGTCATACCAGACACAGTGAGAACCGACAGACCAACACTCATTACACATAAAATACACAAAATCTCCTTTACATTACTGCAAACACGCATACAACAAAAGAAAGAGTTTTACAAACGGAGCTTCTGTAACAGTTTTTTTTTGTTCTTTCCGCTGACTCTACAAAGCTGTGCTAACTGACAATTTTATAATCCCCCTCCCTTTCTGGAGTGGATATCACTCTGCCTGAAGTGCTTCTTTTAACCCCTTTGTAGACATTAAAAATGCAATAACCTTCATATTTTCTGTATGCATTATTATCAATATTTTGCTATGAGCAGACCCCATTTTTTTAACAACACAATAAGAGCAGTAATGCTAAAATGCACAGTCACTTAATATTTTCTAAGCACAGCACAGCACAACACAATCATATAGCAATAAACGCAAGCAAGCAAAAAGCATTAAATATCAATTCAAATCCAGTGATAGGTTACAAAAAACTCTACTTATAGGAATGTATATGGATAACTTCAACACAGGTGAGACTCAAACTCACCATAACACAGGGATGCCAACTTGCACGGGGGACTAAGAACCTCCCGTCAACTGCATGCTAACTTTTTCTCTTTGTGCGCTTCACCAGACAGGACTGCAACACCTGTCTAAACTAGCACAGGACTATAAAACCTGTCTAGAGGGGGTATTATATGCCGGCAGGACTAAAAACCTCCGCAAAAAACCCTGCTTCTTTACTGCAGGAACCCCTTAACCCTTTATCATATATAACCAACACCTATTACCAAAAATAAATTTAGGTTCAGATTCACAGAGGGAAAGTAGAGTAAAAAACGCTCATCTACTTACCCAGTGCAAATCCCACTTCTGACACCAGAAACTGTTAGGTGCTGTTTTCAGGGGGGGAGTGTCAGTCAGGACTAGGCCTCGGGCACACCGTACCAACTGGAAATGAATATATTATTTGATAAGGATATCCTGAGAACAGCACTTCAGACCACGTAGCAGTAAGTCTAAAACCATTCTCCTTTATTGAAAGACACACAACATGTCTTATAGGCAACAATTACAGCGTACAGGGTTAACATGATGACACGCTATGACCCGCGTCATTTTACACAGTGTTTGTCAGGAAAAATACTAGCTAGAAACAATATTTCTATAGTCATAATAAGAAATGCATCTAGTAGCAAAGCAAGGTTATTTGAGCATCTTATAGAGAGAGTACTTTCCAGGAGTTGTGCCAGGAACATATGCAAGGCCAAAACTAGCTCTAACACACTAATAACAGATATGTATTTCTACAGAATTATTGCTATAATAAATATTATTCAGACAAGATGGATGCCAAAGACAAAATGGCAGTTAAGAACATGATGGCGCTAGTCATGCTAACAATAATACCTAACAGTGATTATCTGTGTATTTGTGTGTGTTATGATGTGTGAATATCTGTATGTGTGTGTGTGTTATGATGTGTGAATATCTGTGTGTGTGTGTTATGATGTGTGAATATCTGTATGTGTGTGTGTGTTATGATGTGTGAATATCTGTGTGTGTGTGTGTTTTATGATGTGTGAATATCTGTGTGTGTGTGTGTGTGTTATGATGTGTGAATATCTGTGTGTGTGTGTGTGTGTGAATATCTGTATGTGTGTGTGTATCTGTTTGTGTGTTATGATGCGTGTTTATGTGTGTGTTATGATGTGTGAATATCTGTGTATTTGTGTGTGTTATGATGTGTGAATATCTGTGTGTGTATCTGTATGTGTGTTATGATGTGTGTTTATGTGTGTGTTATGATGTGTGAATATCTGTGTGTGTGTGTTATGATGTGTGAATATCTGTGTGTGTGTGTATTTGTCTGTGTTATGATGTGTGTGTTATGATGTGTGAATATCTGTGTATTTGTGTGTGTTATGATGTGTGAATATCTGTGTGTGTGTGTGTATCTGTATGTGTGTTATGATGTATGTTTATGTGTGTGTTATGATGTGTGAATATCTGTGCGTGTGTGTGTGTGTGTGTGTTATGATGTGTGAATATCTGTGTGTGTGTGTGTATCTGTATGTGTGTTATGATGTGTGTTTATGTGTGTGTTATGATGTGTGAATATCTGTGTGTGTGTGTGTGTGTATCTGTCTGTGTTATGATGTGTGTGTTATGATGTGTGAATATCTGTTGTTACGGTACCAACAGTGTACCAAGGTTTAATATCAGATGAACAATGTCCTGCATAGGAAATCAGCAATTCACAAACCAGCCAGTTTTCAGGTTTAAACAGAATGACATTTATTAAAGGCTAGATGCCTAGTATTTATACAGGTTTGACCCCAGATGGGGGGGTTGAAAGACTCTTGTACATTTAGATAAAAAGGGGAAGACGCCCTTTTATGAAACAGTAGAATTACATTACTTAAATACTTTACTTAGGCAGATAACAACTTAAACACATTTGGCTTGTCTTATCACCTAGCGTCTGCTCTCTGAGGGTGATTAAACAATGGCCTGTTTATTACTTAAATGTAATTATAGCACACAATAGCTGAGGCCAGAAAACCTGTCTTTAGAAATTAGATTCTTAGCTAAACACAATTAACTCCTTCAGTCCTGACAGAAGGGTCTGTCACATATCTCCCCCCTTGTGGAACACTCCGGCAGACCCGGCTTGACCCTTTGGCGGGTCAACCTGGGGATGACCGGACTAGGAGGTGGTAGGCATGTCAGTTTGCCAGGACAATCCATCTGTATTCCCGTTATGAGAGAGAATTCCTGTCCATACAAACAAGGGTTCAACTTCCTCAGTGCCCAGACTAGGGCTAAACAGTCCTTCAAAATCCCATCAGCTTCTTTACGAGTTCTCTGTACCTGCTCTTTATAGGTATCCACAATCCCTTCATACTGACATAGGGTGCCCTTGAGTTGCTGCACCTCACTTTGAGCCAGCGTCAGCTTCTCCTCAAGTGTCGCTAAGTTTGTCTTTAATGTTTCATGTCCCACTCTCAAGCTGGTGTTTTCTGCAGTCTGTCGGTGCAGCTTGTCTAGCAGAGATTCACGTTCTAAACGTGCTTTTTCCTCTGCGCTCCTCTTCTCCTTCATCAGCGCATTGTAACGGGACTTCCACGTATCAATAGCGGATAGAGATTTACTGAGCTCAGCGTCCTGGGGCTTAGCAGCAGGGGGGTCAGTCTCTGCTGCACGGATCTGAGCACGGGTAGTCACAGGGTTAACATCAGCGGGACCCATGGGAGCATAGGCAGAAACAAGGGGAGCCAAGTCATTTCCAAGAAGAACATCAGCAGGTAAGTCCTTCTTGACCCCCACATTCACAGGTCTAGCGCCCACTCCCCAATCCAAATGTACCCTGGCAACAGGTAGGCTGAACACATCGCCCCCTGCTACCCTCACAGCCACAGTGTCTCCAGTGTACTGTTTCTCAGACACCAAGTTCTTTTGAAGCAAGGTCATGGTAGCACCAGTATCCCGTAGACCACTGACCTTCTTCCCATTCACTTTAACCAGTTGCCGGTTATTCCGGTGGGCAGCTTGCACAAGGTCTGCCTCATGTAGGATGCTCCAGCATTCTTGCGCCTCTACGTAGCGGGCCGCAGGCTGAGAGTTACGTGGGATTCCGCCGGCGGGTCTTCTCCAGTACTGTGCTTGGTTCGCTGCGTTTAGGGGACACTCTGGTCTTTTGTGCCCTAGTTGCTTACATCCAAAGCACCGAATAGGTTGTGAGTAGCCCCGCGAATTGAACCGGGCTCTCTGAGGGTAGTTCGTGGCCGGAGGCCGTGTGGTATAGCGGTGCGCCGGGGGTTGGTAACTGGCAGCTGCTGGGGTGACTGGGGTTCTGTACTCCACTCTAGCAGGGGGCTTAGTGGTAGCAGTGTCCAGTTTGCAGGCATCCATATACTCATCTGCCAGGCGAGCAGCTTCATGCAGGGTGGAGGGTTTACGGTCCCGAACCCACTCTCTAACTCCTGCTGATAACTTGTCAAAGCAATGTTCCAACAGGAATAGCTGCAGCACCTCTTCCCCAGATACGGCTTGGCACCCCGCTATCCAGTGAGCTGCTGTGCGGTGCACCTTACATGCCCACTCAACGTAGGAATCACCAGCTAATTTAACAGTGTCTCTGAACCGCCTCCGGTATGCCTCCGGTGTAACCGCATACCTGGAGAGCAGAGCCTCTTTCACAGTATTATAATCCCCAACCTCCTCATCTGGAATGGCCCGAAAAGCCTCACTGGCCCGGCCGGATAATTTTCCGGATAATATCGTGACCCAGTCCTCTGCGGGTACCTTGTGTAGTGCACATTGCCTCTCAAAATCTGCAAGGAACCCATCAATCTCTCCTTCTGTTTCCAGGAAGTTTTTAAAAGCTGCAAAATTTACTTTTCTCTTTTCCACTTGGGCTGCTGCAGCGCTGCTTTGGCGAAGTAGGTTGGCCTCCACAGCTGCTATGACCCGGTCGATAATTTCCGCAGATGGGTTGGGGCCATAATATGCCAGTCTTATTTTAACCGCCCGATCAAAGCTTGCTTCTTCAGGGGTTCTGTCTGATATGCTGGGCCCATTGGTTCCTTCTGTCCCTGGTACTCTTTCCATCTTAGTCAGTATTGTAATAATCCCCCTCTTCCTGAGGTTACTGGCTTGTGTAGTTGCTCTTCTGGGCGATAAGGTTCATTCCGTCGCTTGCCACCAATGTTACGGTACCAACAGTGTACCAAGGTTTAATATCAGATGAACAATGTCCTGCATAGGAAATCAGCAATTCACAAACCAGCCAGTTTTCAGGTTTAAACAGAATGACATTTATTAAAGGCTAGATGCCTAGTATTTATACAGGTTTGACCCCAGATGGGGGGGTTGAAAGACTCTTGTACATTTAGATAAAAAGGGGAAGACGCCCTTTTATGAAACAGTAGAATTACATTACTTAAATACTTTACTTAGGCAGATAACAACTTAAACACATTTGGCTTGTCTTATCACCTAGCATCTGCTCTCTGAGGGTGATTAAACAATGGCCTGTTTATTACTTAAATGTAATTATAGCACACAATAGCTGAGGCCAGAAAACCTGTCTTTAGAAATTAGATTCTTAGCTAAACACAATTAACTCCTTCAGTCCTGACAGAAGGGTCTGTCACATCTGTGTATTTGTGTGTGTTATGATGTGTGAATATCTGTGTGTGTGTGTGTGTGTGTGTGTATCTGTATGTGTGTTATGATGTGTGTTTATGTGTGTGTTATGATGTGTGAATATCTGTGTGTGTGTGTGTGTGTGTGTTATGATGTGTGAATATCTGTGTGTGTGTGTGTGTGTATCTGTATGTGTGTTATGATGTGTGTCTATGTGTGTGTTATGATGTGTAAATATCTGTGTGTTATGATGTGTGTGTGTTATAATGTGTGAATATCTGTGTGTGTTATGATGTGTGAATATCTGTCTGCGTGTGTGTGTGTTATGTTTGTGTGTGTGTGAATGTGTGTATCTGTATTATAATGCGTGTCTATGTGTGTGTTATGATGTGTGAATATCTGTGTGTTATGATGTGTGTGTGTGTGTGTTATAATGTGTGAATATCTGTCTGTGTGTGTGTGTGTTTGTTATGATGTGTGAATATCTGTGTATGTGTGAATGCATGTGCTTCTCTTTTATGATGCATGAAGTTCATAGAGAACACTTGAATTTTTATTTTTATTGTGAAAATGATTTGAGATTAATCTGAAAATGGGTAAACTCTCATGTCTCTGTATCAGCACTGTTACCTGAATTCTAGCTCTAATTTAGATCTTATCTTCCCCTAACTATCAGAGGATCTAAATTGTGGCTATTCCTGGTCTGAGGGGCACTACTAAGCAGTTCAGCAAGAGAGTGGATAGAGCAGTACATGTGTAACTAAAGAACTTACATTTGGGGGTGCTGGGTTCCTATGAACACCCCTTTAAGAGCAATAGTTTAGCAAATGTAGAGGGCAAATCTGGACATTGGTTTTCATTTCTGCTTAAATTCCTTGTTATAGTGAGTGGTGATGAGTTACAAAAACCTTGATGTGTGACTATGAAAATAAAGCATAATTAAAAAAAATAGATTAATATTCTTAACCAAGAAATATATTTATAACGTACACAGTTTCTGTTGCCGGAAAGATAAGAATTAATTACCCCTCCCTACTAATTGCTGCTTAGTGCCGTTAGTACCTGCATACCTGCTGCATTCCAGTTATTCCAAAGTCATGACTTGTTCTCATATTAAGCAGCTATGTGAAGGTGGATCTAGAATGGCTTCATTCCATAGTTAAAGCTGACTTCTAAATGGATAAGAGGTAGATCATTTTCTTTACATCGATCTCATCCTTTTTAACTCCAATTACAGTTAAGTTGGCAATTCATTGGTCATCACACATTATATATAATGTTTACATGGATATTTGATAGCAAACGAAGGATCATTAGCTGGAATATAACAGGTTTCCAGACGTGAGGAACATGTAATAATGGGTTAGATTACAAGTGGCGTGCTACCTCTTGGCCAGAGCGATTAAAAAATTTTGTGCACATTAAAAATAGTGCGCGTATCACAAGCTGAAAGTAAACGTGAAAGCGAGATCGCAATCGCATTTCACGCTCATCCGGTTTGTGCGACTAAAACCCTTGCGTAGTGAGTTAAAAAAATGTAAAAATGTTGCATAAAACACAACATAAATACATTCAACATTACAGTTATACTCATAAACACTATCTGATAAGAATGATTCATATATATATTAAAAAAAATAAAATGATAAGGGTTAAAAAGTATATGGTATATGACAAGGTATTTGACTGAAAACAGTTATATTGTATATATACATACACATCTTTAAATATGTGTATGTATATATATATATATATATATATATATATATATATATATATATATATATGTGTGTGTGTGTGTGTGTGTACCAATGTATTTATGTGTTTTACTGTGCATATGTAACATTCCAATGTTCTTCATATACAGGATAGTGTAATTCTTATTGTAAATACATATTTCTCTATATACATCTGAATATACCTATACTGTATATCTATATTCTTATAGATATATATGTATAGATATCTATTTTACATTAACCTTATCAGATATATATATATATATATATATATATATATATATATATATATATATATATATATATATATATATATATATATATATATATAGAAATATATATTTAATAATAATAAAAATAAAAAATTATGTGAAGAATATAGGAATGTAAAATATGCATAACGCGCATTTGGGTTTGCGATTTAGGTTTAATGTAGTGCACATGAAGAATTACCAACTTTAATGTGTGTTAGAGAAATATTATTATTTAACACTATAGTGAGCAGAGCACTTTTCCATTTGTTGACCGTTTGGGACCAGGGCTATTTTTACATTTCTGCGGTGTTTGTGTTTAGCTGTAATTTTCCTCTTACTCATTTACTGTACCCACACATATTATATATCGTTTTTCTCGCCATTCAATAGACTTTCTAAAGATACCATTATTTCGATCTTATCTTATAATTTACTGTAAAAAAAATTATAAAATATGATGAAAAAATGGAAAAAAACACACTTTTTCTAACTTTAACCACAAAATCTGTTACAAATCTACAACCACCAAAAAACACCCATGCTAAATAGTTTCTAAATTTTGTTCTGAGTTTAAAAATACCCAATGTTAACATGTTCTTTGCTTTTTTTGCAAGTTATAGGGCAATAAGCACAAGTAACACTTTGCTATTTCCAAACAATTTTTTTTTTTTAAATTAGCGATAGTTACATGTAAATATTTTTTTTTTAGTAGACAACCCAAAGTATTGATCTAGGCCCATTTTGCTATATGTTATGCCAACATTTCACTGCCAAATGCGATCAAATAAAAAAAAATCCCCCCAAGCAGCTCTCTAACCCTCCCCCTCTACCTAGTTGCCGCCATATTGGGTACTGGCAGTCCAATTTGTTAAAAAAAGGTGCATTTAAATAAATAAATAAATAAATAAAATCCCCAATTTCCTGTAATGTAGATGACCCCCTCAATACCATACCCCTCTCCCAGATCCCTTGCCCAACATCAGATTCCCCCTCCCACTCCCTTATACTTATGCATTCAAATGCATATAAAGGAAATGTGGCGCGCGCGCAACCTCCACCCCCCGCATGCTCCCGTACCCCTGCGTGCACTCAGAGCCAACAATATCGGGAGACAAACCACCGATGGGCCACCCACCCGCCTCCCTGCTGCTGCTCCTACCCACCAACGATCGGCACCATCAATGGCCGATTCAAAGAGGGCCACAGAGTAGCCCTCTCTGCATCGGTGGGTAAAAAAGGCTATTGCAGTGATGCCTCAATATCGAGGCATCACTGCAATACCCTGAAAGCGTCTGGAAGCGATCACGATCGCTTCCAGCACTTCAAACGCCAGAGAACGTGTTAGGCAAGTCCTTGGTCGTTAAGGGGTTAAAACAAAAAAAATAAAAATTATTATACATAGTGTAAAAAATTCTTAATAATCCCTAGAATATATATATTTTACATTATGTATAATAACTTTAAATCATTTTTATTAATATTTTATATTTAATATTTCAATAACGCGCATTGAAGTTAGCAGTTCTTAACTTCTTTGAGTTAAACACATCTAATTTCAGCAATGCAAAGAAAAAGAAAAAAAAATGTGGGCATCAGATTGTCCCTTTAAAGTGCCACTAAAATAATATGAACAACATCAAGATTACAGACGAAAATCTAAAGTGTGAATACCTAAATATTCAGTTTAAATTCTGTTTGTCTGATATTTTCTCTTTCAATAACTAAGCATGAAGCAAGTAATATACACAGAATAAAGGAAACCCACAGGCTGAGAGCAAACAAACGGCTAGATTTAGAGTTTTGTCGGTAACGACCCGCGTAGCTAACGCTGGCTTTTTTCTGGCCGCACCTTTAAAATAACTCTGTTATTGAGAGTCAACAGAATGGCTGCGTTAGGCTCCAAAAAAGGAGCGTACAGCATATTTAACGCCACTGCAACTCTCGATACCAGAGTTGCTTACGGAAGCGGCCAGCTTCAAAAACGTGCTCGTGCACGATTCCCCCATAGGAAACAATGGGGCTGTTTGAGCTGAAAAAAACCCTAACACCTGCAAAAAAGCCGCGTTCAGCTCCTAACGCAGCCCCATTGTTTGCTATGGGGAAACACTTCCTACGTCTGCACCTAACACTCTAACATGTACCCCGAGTCTAAACACCCCTAATCTTACACTTATTAACCCCTATTCTGCCGCCCCCGCTATCGCTGACCTCTGTATATTATTTTTAACCCCTAATCTGCCGCTCCGTAAACCACCGCTACTTACATTATCCCTATGTACCCCTAATCTGCTGCCCCTAACACCGCCGACCCCTATATTATATCTATTAACCCCTAATCTGCCCCCCACAACGTCGCCTCCACCTACCTACACTTATTAACCCCTAATCTGCCGAGCGGACCGCACCGCTATTATTATAAAGTTATTAACCCCTAATCCGCCTCACTAACCCTATAATAAATAGTATTAACCCCTAATCTGCCCTCCCTAACATCGCCGACACCTAACTTCAATGATTAACCCCTAATCTGCTGACTGGAGTTCACCACTATTCTAATAAATGTATTAACCCCTAAAGCTAAATCTAACCCTAACACTAACACCCCCCTAAGTTAAATATAATTTTAATCTAACGAAATTAATTAACTCTTCTTAAATAAATTATTCCTATTTAAAGCTAAATACTTACCTGTAAAATAAATCCTAATATAGCTACAATATAAATTATAATTATATTATAGCTATTTTAGGATTAATATTTATTTTACAGGTAACTTTGTATTTATTTTAACCAGGTACAATAGCTATTAAATAGTTAAGAACTATTTAATAGCTAAAATAGTTAAAATAATTACAAATTTACCTGTAAAATAAATCCTAACCTAAGTTACAATTAAACCTAACACTACACTATCAATAAATAAATTAAATAAAATACCTATAATTATCTACAATTAAACCTAACACTACACTATCAATAAATAAATTAAATACAATTCCTACAAATAAATACAATGAAATAAACTAACTAAAGTACAAAAAATAAAAAAGAACTAAGTTACAAAAAATAAAAAAATATTTACATACTTTAGAAAAATATTACAACAATTTTAAACTAATTACACCTACTCTAAGCCCCCTAATAAAATAACAAAGCCCCCCAAAATAAAAAAATGCCCTACCCTATTCTAAATTACTAAAGTTCAAAGCTCTTTTACCTTACCAGCCCTGAACAGGGCCCTTTGCGGGGCATGCCCCAAGAAGTTCAGCTCTTTTGCCTGTAAAAAAAAAAACATACAATACCCCCCCCCAACATTACAACCCACCACCCACATACCCCTAATCTAACCCAAACCCCCCTTAAATAAACCTAACACTAAGCCCCTGAAGATCTTCCTACCTTATCTTCACCATACCAGGTTCACCGATCGATCCAGAAGAGCTCCTCCGATGCCCTGATCCAAGCCCAAGCGGGGGGCTGAAGAGGTCCATGATCCGGCTGAAGTCATCATCCAAGCGGGAGCTGAAGAGGTCCATGATCCGGCTGAAGTTTTCATCCAAGCGGGAGCTGAAGAGGTCCATGATCCGGATGAAGTCTTCTATCAACGGCATCTTCAATCTTCTTTCTTCGGGAGCCATCATCTTCCATCCGACGCGGAACATCCTCTTCTCCCGACGCCTACTGATTCCATCAGCCAATCAGAATATTCCTACCTTAATTCCGATTGGCTGATAGAATCCTATCAGCCAATCGGAATTCGAGGGACGCCATCTTGGATGACGTCCCTTAAAGGAACCGTCATTCGTCGGGAAGTCGTCGTCGGAAGAAGATGGGTCCGCGGTGGAGGTCTTCAAGATGGAGCCGGTCCTCATCGGATGAAGATAGAAGATGCCGCTTGGAAGATGATGGTTGCCGGTCCGGATCTACTCTTCTTCCCGGATAGGATGAAGACTTTGGAGCCTCTTCTGGACTTCTTCAGCCGTCGGATGATGGATGTCTAGCCCCCGCTTGGTCTTAGATGAAGATTTTGGAGCCAGGACCAATCGGTGATACCCGGTGAGGTGAAGATAAGGTAGGAAGATCTTCAGGGGCTTAGTGTTAGGTTTATTTAAGAGGGGTTTGGGTTAGATTAGGGGTATGTGGGTGGTTGGTTGTAATGTTGGGGGGGGGTAGTGTATGTTTTTTTTTACAGGCAAAAGAGCTGAATTCTTTGGGGCATGCCCCGCAAAGGGCCCTGTTCAGGGCTGGTAAGGTAAAAGAGCTTTGAACTTTTGTAATTTAGAATAGGGTAGGGCATTTTTTATTTTGGGGGGCTTTGTTATTTTATTAGGGGGCTTAGAGTAGGTGTAATTAGTTTAAAATTGTTGTAATATTTTTCTTATGTTTGTAAATATTTTTTTATTTTTTGTAACTTAGTTCTTTTTTATTTTTTGTACTTTAGTTAGTTTATTTCATTGTAGTTATTTGTAGGTATTGTATTTAATTAATTTATTGATAGTGTAGTGTTAGGTTTAATTGTAGGTAATTGTAGGTATTGTATTTAATTAATTTATTGATAGTGTAGTGTTAGGTTTAATTGTAACTTAGGTTAGGATTTATTTTACAGGTAATTTTGTAATTATTTTAAATAGGTAGCTATTAAATAGTTCTTAACTATGTAATAGCTATTGTACCTGGTTAAAATAAATACAAAGTTACCTGTAAAATAAATATTAATCCTAAAATAGCTATAATATAATTATAATTTATATTGTAGCTATATTAGGATTTATTTTACAGGTAAGTATTTAGCTTTAAATAGGAATAATTTATTTAATAAGAGTTAATTAATTTCGTTAGATTTAAATTATATTTAACTTAGGGGGTGTTAGTGTTAGGGTTAGACTTAGCTTTAGGGGTTAATACATTTATTAGAATAGCGGCGAGATTCGGTCGGCAGATTAGGGGTTAATAATTGAAGTTAGGTGTTAGCGATGTTAGGGAGGGCAGATTAGGGGTTAATAAACATAATATAGGGGTCGGCGATGTTAGGGCAGCAGATTAGGGGTACATAGCTATAATGTAGCTGGCGGCGGCGTGCGGACGGCAGATTAGGGGTTAATAAGTGTAGGTAGCTGGCGGCGACGTTGTGGGGGGCAGATTAGGGGTTAATAAATATAATATAGGGGTCGGCGGTGTTGGGGGAAGCAGATTAGGGGTACATAAGGATAACGTAGGTGGCGGTCGGCAGATTAGGGGTTAAAAAAATTTAATCGAGTGTCGGCGATGTGGGGGGACCTCGGTTTAGGGGTACATAGGTAGTTTATGGGTGTTAGTGTACTTTAGGGCACAGTAGTTAAGAGCTTTATGAACCGGCGTTAGCCCAGAAAGCTCTTAACTACTGACTTTTTTCTGCGGCTGGAGTTTTGTCGTTAGATTTTTTTAACGCTCACTTCAGCCATGACTCTAAATACCGGAGTTAGAAAGATCCCATTGAAAAGATAGGATACGCAATTGACGTAAGGGGATCTGCGGTATGGAAAAGTTGCGGCTGAAAAGTGAGCGTTAGACCCTTTTTTGAATGACTCCAAATACCGGCGGTAGCCTAAAACCAGCGTTAGGAGCCTCTAACGCTGGTTTTCACGGCTACCGCCAAACTCCAAATCTAATGACAAGGGGCATAAATGTGCAGCCACCTATCAGTAGCTAGATCTCAGTAGTGCATTTCTGCTCCTGAGCCTAACTAGGTATGCATTTCAACAAAGGATAACAAGAGAATGAAGCAAATTAGGTAGTAGAAGTAAATTGGAAAGTTCTTTAAAATCGCATGTGCTATTTGAATCATGAAAGAAAATGTTTGTGATTTATGTCCCTACTTTCCAACTTTCCTAGAGGCTTTCTGGGATAAGAAGGTTTGGGTAATTGTGGGCGATGGGTCACTGGCTATTCGGGGTGGGGCCGTGATGGGAGTGGCAGTCGATAGTGGGGGTTGTGGGCAGACAGTAAAAGTGCTTGCTCGCATGGGTGAGGAGGTCACAAGCGTGGATGGGAACATCCTGGGCACAGCTTGTGTCTCTTAAAACCAGGACCCTGAGAAGTTACAAGCTGGAAGTGAGCCAGACCTCCCCACTTGTGATAATCCTGCAGCCCCCACTAGTGATAATCCTGCAGCGCCCACTTGTGATAATCCTGCAGCCCCCACTTGTGATAATCCTGCACCCGGGTCAGAGATGGTGGTAAGGTCTTATTATACATTTACTTGTAGAGCAGCAGATAACCAGCTTCATGTGTTTATGTAGCCATTGGACTAGATTTAACTACTTTATGAAGCTGAAAGACTTTTATAGATAACTTATGTCTCAAATCATTTACTTTATATAATTATTCATTTAAAACAGTCTACCCAAAGCACAGTCCTATACCTGAACAGTCGCAGAGCTTCATATGAAGCCTGGAAGGTGTTTTTTTTTTTTTTTTTTTAATATGTACTCAAAATATTTCTGTCATCCATATGAAAGAGCAGCATCTAAATGGCATAGTCTAATTAGTACTTCCTGCTAATGCTCATTGGTTGATAGGTTGTTCCTCCTAATGCTCATTGGGGGATAGACATTCCTGCTAATGGTATTATCTGATTGGTACTTCCTGATAATGCTCATTGGTTAACAAGCACTCCTGCTAATGGCATTATCGGATTGGTGCTTCCTGATCATGCTCATTGGTTAACAAGCACTCCTGCTAATGGCATTATCTGATTGGTGCTTAATGATCATGCTCATTGGTTAACAAGCACTGCTGCTAATGGCATTATCTGATTGGTGCTTCCTGATCATGCTCATTGGTTAACAAGCACTCCTGCTAATGGCATTATCTGATTGGTGCTTCCTGATCATGCTCATTGGTTAACAAGCACTCCTGCTAATGGCATTATCTGATTGAGCATTATCAGGAAGCACCAATCAGATAATGCCATTAGCACTCCTGATCATGCTCATTGGTTAACAAGCACTGCTGCTAATGGCATTATCTGATTGGTGCTTCCTGATCATGCTCATTGGTTAACAAGCACTCCTGCTAATGGCATTATCTGATTGGTGCTTCCTGATAATGCTCATTGGTTAACAAGCACTCCTGCTAATGGCATTATCTGATTGGTGCTTCCTGATAATGCTCATTGTTTAACAAGCACTCCTGCTAATGGCATTATCTGATTGGTGCTTCCTGATAATGCTCATTGGTTAACAAGCACTCCTGCTAATGGCATTATCTGATTGGTGCCCCATGTGCCCACCCAACTGTAATCCCCCTTGTTGCCCTACCACTGCTCTGCTGATGGCTTCCTCAGCACCACCAGGACAACAACCCCCTGCCCAGCCATGTCCCATGGCACACCCTAACCTGCTACAACACACCGGATCCCTTCCATTGCTGCCCCGCCAGTGACACTACAAAAAACACCAGGGGCCTCTAACAAGTGCACTCCCATTATTACTTTCTGGTGATGCCACTGATTTTTAGCAGTAAAATATTATTTTTATAATAACCTCAGTTTATTCTGCCTTGTCCTATCTGGTCCTCAAGACACAATTATATGTGCTGAGTGTTCTCTAAAGCAATGACTGTTTATGAAATAATTACATAGTTAGTAGCTAAGCAATTATCAATGTCTCTGCTGCAGATGAGATCTGCTCGTTACTGTTAGCTAACAGATTTTTTTTCTTTTATGTCTTACACATAGCATATCTGATTTTAGATTTTTTTGTTTTGTTTTATGTATCTATAATATTATTAATCATTTTTATTAAGTACCCAGCACTATTGAATATGCAAACAAATTAAATTAAAATTAATTATAATATTGTATCCATAAAAAGATAATTTATTTTATGTGTTCATAATATATAACAGCAATTAAGAAACACAGTTCAACACACTTGTTACAAATTAATTTTATTTAAATAAATTTACATCTTTAAAGCATTTAAAAACTTGCATTGTTTTGCAGTCTAGGAGCATACCCCTTAAAAAAACTTTACTGTTGTCTTCTTTGCTAATTTGTTGTGTCCATTTAAGAACTATAAATTAATTTCTTCCCACAACAAGCAATCACTGGGTAGCATGTAACACATTAGGACAAGTGAATAGCATGGTTCGTGGAACAGTGAACTTACTAGTTACTAG
Organism: Bombina bombina; assembly: GCF_027579735.1. Classification (NCBI taxonomy): domain Eukaryota; kingdom Metazoa; phylum Chordata; class Amphibia; order Anura; family Bombinatoridae; genus Bombina; species Bombina bombina. The sequence continues at coordinate 1,179,273,402 of NC_069502.1, forward strand.
CAAAATATTTTTTAGTGTAATTATTTTTAAATTTTTGCAGCTTAAAGAGAGCTCTATAAAATTGGTTTCCATTGAATTTATTAACAATGACTTGTTATACCATCTGCAAAATATAAAATATTATATAAAATATTATATATCTTAAGTTTCTCTCTATGCACAATATATATGATCTCTCTCTGTATACACAAAATGCCAATGCTCTATTCTATAAAGCTCCCTGTGCTTTTGAGATTCAATAAGAAATCTTACCAATACTATATGAAGCCCCTGCACTAATTCTATAAAGGCTGATTTAATCTTTAAAGTGTTCCTCCTGCTCCCTGCTAATGTCACCCTCTCCAGCAAAGTTTCTCTTTCCAGAGAGCATTACTACTTTCTGTCTGAGCCAACAAAGTTCTAATAATCAGGCCCTTAGAGAGAGCAATTATAAACAAACATATTAGTACCTTTCTCTCCCACCTCCATTGGGAGTGTGATTTCCTCTTCTGTTTCTTCTTTCCATAGCTTTCCATAATCAATACTGTATAATGTAGTTATATTTTTAGTATAGGTGGCAGTTTCAACACGCAAAGGTTAACACATTAAACTAGAGAAATATTTAAAATACACTGTACTTTTGACGGTGCTCCTCATTCATCTATTGTGCTTTGACCTGGATAGCAAATTATAGGAAGAAATTAAATTCAGATACTTAGAACTCTGGGAGTTAATGCAGTATAACAGAGATTAGAGTGCTGTTACCGTAACAACAGATAAGGTAACCATTTCTGATTGGCTGATGGTGTGTGGCAGACAACATACATTTTGCTGATCAGACCCATATTTAGTTTTATATAGGGAGATAGTCATAGTAAGCTTGCCGTCCTTCACAAATTCTTTATAAGAGCTGAAACGCGTTAAGGTCTTGTGTTTTGCCATCATCTGTGATTAAACAGTTCCACCTAAACATATTTGCCAAGAATGCACGACTGCCCATTGCTAGCTGCAAGAATATAAATTTATTTTATCTTGCCCTGTGGCAACAATATTTTTTTTACAATAATTTTTGTGAATTTTGAATATGCTTATTTAAATTTAGTTTTAGTAAAATTAGCTTTTTATTTTCTGGATCATTGATATTAAATGTCTAGATTATCACTGAGCAGTTAATTTTACTACTTTTTTTTACAAATATAAACATGGCATTAGAATGGTACAGGTGTGTCACAATCTCATTTTGCTACATATGTGGGTATACATATTTTTAGTGCCACCCACAAAGCTGGCATTATTGCTTGTAGTCTACATTGTGTGTTATGTCTTAAGAAATGAACATGTGCACCTCCTACAGAATCAAAGCGCCAAACTCCTCATGGTGTAATGCATCATGGAACATTCCTCTTGCAAAATTGTAAATAAATGCATCAATTGTGTTGAATCACAGCCTACAGTGTGACTGATATAAATTTGGGGAGTTTAAAAATATTTGAAAAAATGTTGAAAAAATTTGCAATATACTGTATTTATTTTGTCTCATTGTCCTGTAATTTATCTCTGAAAATTAATAGTTTTCTATTCCCTTAAAGGGACAGTCTAGCCCAAAATAAACTTTCATGATTCAGATAGAGCATGTAATTTTAAACAATTTTGCAATTTACTTTTATCACCAATTTTGCTTTGTTCTTTTTGTATTCTTAGTTGAAAGCTAAACCTAGGAGGTTCATATGCTAATTTCTAAGCCCTTGAAGGCCACCTCTTCTCTCAGGGCATTTTGACAGTTTTTCACCACTGGGGGTGTTAGTTCATGTGTGTCATACAGATAACACTGTGCTCACGCACGTGGAGTTCCTAGGAGCCAGCACTGATTGGCTAAAATGCAAGTCTGTCAAAATAACTGAAATAAGGGGGTAGTTTGCAGAACTTATATACAAGGTTCCTACAGAGGTAAAAAGTGTTTATATAACTGTGTTGGTTATGCACAACAGGGGAATGGGTAATAAAGGGATTATCTATCATTTAAAACAACAACAATTCTGGCGAAGACTGTCCCTTTAATAAATAGAGGTTCATATACTCCAGACTACACAAGGAAATCATTGTATGATCATTTCTGTTTCTAAAGGCCTCAGCAGAAGAGATAAGAGGTATTTAAAAGGAAACAATGCAAATGATATGACAGTGGCTAGCCCTATCTAATCTAGTAACAATTCTGAATTGGCCAATGTAAGTGGTGTGAGGAGTAAACAAGGTGTTAAAGGGACATAAAACTATTTTTCTTCTTTCTTTCACGATTCAGATAGAGCACGTGATTTAAATAACTTTCCAATGTATTCCTATTATCTAATTTGTTTTGTTCTCTTTGTAGCCTTTGTTGAAAACTATACCTAGGTAGGTTCAGAAGCTGCTGATTGGTAGCTCCACTTATATTCCTCTTGTCGTTGGCTTTCAGCTCCTTTCAGCTAACTCCCAGTAGTGCATTAATGCTCTTTCAGCAAAGGATACGAAGAGAAAGAAGCTAATTAGATAATAGAAAAAAACTGGAAAATTGTTTAGAATTGTATTCTCTATCTTAATAATGAAATAAACATTTTGAGTTTCATGTCCATTTAATGTATTCATAAAGTTTTCATACTTGGCTGGTATGCTAACGTAATACACTAATTTAGTACAATGCCACAAAAAGCCTGGTATTTGCATTATGGTTCCTGTTCCTTTAATTACTATTATGGACTCATGTTAAAGCACAAGAACTCACAATTGAGTTTTTTAAAAAGAAAAAAAATGGAGAGGAAAAAAAAGACTAATTCCCATTTAAAGGGACGATAAATACCTTGTAATTACAATATTTTTCTGCAGTTTTCCAATAGATTAACAAAGCAGAGTCTGAAGTTTATTACAACTGATTAACATCTTGTTTGCTGCCATTGTTTTTCAATGGTTAAACTTAGAACCACAACTTTCATTATTTGAAGCAGTCAACCAGGACTTGCGCCTATAGATGACACGGCTTGCCACTGACATTTCGTTAACAAGATATCTATTGTTTTACTTCAGCAGAAATGATTATAGATTGCAAGTTAGGAGGTACAGGAATGTGGCAATGTTAGGCTTAGGAAACCTGCCATGTGCTTTTTCAGTTTTTAGGGCTGGAAAATCCGCACATTTTCACACTTAAATTACAGGAAAAAGTCAAAATAAATAATGAAAGTATGATGCAGTGAATACATTTGTTTGCTGTGGATAATTTAGTATTCTATATTACAATCACAGACTGTCTACTGTCCCTTTAGATACCTTAAAGGGACACTAAACCCAAATTTTATCTTTCGTGATTCAGATAGAGCAGCAATTTTAAGCAACTTTCTAATTTACTCCTATTATCAAGTTTTCTTTGTTCTCTTGCAATCTTTATTTGAAAAGCCGGAATGTAAATCTTAGGAGCCGGCCTATTTTTGGTTCAGAACCTGGGTTATGCTTGCTTATTTGTTTGCTAAATGCAGCCACCAATAAGCAAGTGCTATCCAGGGTTCTGAACCTAAAATGGGCCGGCTCCTAAGCTTTAAATTCTTGCTTTTTAAATAAAGATAGCAAGAGAACAGAAAAAAATAATAGTAGGAGTAAATAACTAAGTTGCTTACAATTGCTGCTCTATCTGAATCATTAAAGAAAAAAATTAGGTTTAGTGTCCATTCAAGCTGTGATGGAGTCAGTGGCGTTACTACAGGGGGGCGAGGGGGGCATTTGCCCCCCCTAGACTATGGCTTGCCCCCCTGTCAGCCCCCCCCCCCCCCCGCCAGCCCCGGCACTTTCATAATGCTGGAGGAGGAGTGTGAGTGAGTATTTTTGTTTACATTGTGTAGTCACTGTAGTGCATTTTAATTTTTACTCTGGGTCGGTAATTGTTTTTTATTTTGAAATCAGTGAGAGTCTGAGATCATGATGAGAATGAGTCAATGACTGAGTCTGAGGCTAAGGTACTTGCGCAGTGGCAGCGCGCCTCAACGACCCCTGGCTGTGTTCAATTTGGAACCAACCCACACCACCACAAGACGTGCCTCATCATGCCGGCTTTCCACGCAGCAGTGCACCACGGGCAGCACTCCAATATACCCCATTGGTGCAATGGCATGCATGCTGGTGTTATTTGCATGCTCCTCTTCCTCCAGAGTCCAGACCAGTTGCAGACTTGGTCATTTTCCTTCACAGCATGAAGGAACATGACCGGAGACTCTGGAGAGGAAGAGGGAGGAGCCAGCAGAAGCGCGGGGGTCCGGGGAAGTAGCAGGCACTGTGGCTGTCTCTGTGGAGTCATGGACTGTGGCAGTGACACAGAAAGACAGGTCCTGGTCCGTGACGTCCAAAGATTATAAAAGAGAAGATTCTGGGGTAAGATCATCATACACACCGTGAATCATTCACTGTGTTTCAGAGTGTATACTTAAAAAAAAAAACAACAATCCCCAAATATGTTACCATTACCATATTACCAACTTTATATCTACTTCTTCCTTCTGTAATGTTCTTGGTAATTTGGGTGAGGTCTGAAAGTTGACTGCAGTAGGTCAATCATTAAAAAAGCATAATCAGTTGGGGTAAGAACTAAGAAGAGAATAGTAGATGCCTCTATACACCGTGTGCAGTCATCAAACTTTCTTTTCCTGGCTGCCGGTTATATATCTAGTGTTGGTTGATGTTTACTTTTCTCCATTTTGTTATGGGTGATAAAAGGAAGACAGACAATAAATAATATGATGCATTAAAAAATATCACATTTGTCAGTGCAGATCTCACCAGCAGGTTAACTTCCTGAGTTCCAGAGAGAGCAGCAAAACATTACTGTGCACCACTCTCTCTAGCAGTCAAGAGGTTAAGGTTTCAGATAGAGTGTAGTTGTAAACAGTAAACATTTAAAAAAAAAAATCTCCCCAAATGTACTGTTTCCAACTTTATATCTTCTTGTTAATATTTGGGTGTGCAAGTTGACCTTTTTTTTTTACATAAATTTTAATAGAATTCAGGAGGGAAACATTTTTCAGAAAAGAAGGAAAAACAGAAAATAAACAACAGATCATATAATAAATGTAAATGTTAGAATAGTTAATCTTTAAGATATCCTTTAGTAAATCTATATACTTTTCCTATACGATCATATATTTTTTAGGAGTAAACAGTATTTATTTTTAAACAATATTATCAAGGATGGATTGTCTTGGGTATACAAAAATCAATACAGAACAGATGCTATAGTTGCTAATATTAAATTGTGTATAAAAATAAACACACAAAAAAATACTTCTGATATAGCACTATATTATCTATGTATGTGTGTGTGTATATATGTGTGTGTATATGTATGTATATGTGTGTATATGTATGTATGTCTGTGTGTGTAACTGTGTGTAATTGTGTATGTGTATCTATGTGTGTGTGTGTAACTTTGTATGTGTGTAACTGTGTATGTGTGTGTGTGTATCTATGTGTATGTGTGTGTGTATGTGTGTGTCTATGCGTGTGTGTAACTATGTGTCTGTAAGTATATATGTGTGAATGCATTTGTTAGTATGTGTGTGTGTATGCATGTGTGTGTGTGTGTGTATGTGTGTGTATGTGTGTGTGAAAGTATCTCTGTGTGTGACAGTGTGTATATGTGACTTTAATATTAATTGTTATTTATCATAAATGCACCTTCGCAATCCTATTTTGAAAATAAAGTTTTGTTAAAAAAAAGCCTTATTTTCATTTTAAAGTAGGAAGTTGCGGCTGCCTGTGTAAAATTGGTACATGGAGATAGTTAAACATACACACCACACCAACAAACACTCAGGGTCTGTTCATTGGTCTTCATCAGTGACATATTTAACATAGGATATCCATTACAGAGCCCTGGTGTTTGCTGAAATTGATTTAAACTATAAGGAAAAGCTTTTCAGAGTTTTCCTCTCTTTTTCAGGTCTGAAGCAATACCAGGGGAAGAAAGGAAAACTCTTGAAAGCTTGTCCTTTAAGGATTAGGTTAGTAGAATAAAAAGGTCTCATTGCATACTGCATTACTCTGGTATTTTTTAATCGTATTTATATATATTTAGTTAGTTTATTTTCAGTGGTATCATTTAGTGGTGAAAATTATTAGTGCCCCCCCAGTTTGACTGTGGTATCTTATGTGCCCCTCCTATATATTTTTCCTAGAGTCGCCACTGGATGGAGTCAATCAAACATTAAACCTACTGCACTATTATTAACCCATTCCTAATATCACACCTTCTAATATATCAGTTAAGTGATTACTTAAAGGCACAGTAAAGTCTAGAGCAGCAGTGCCCACTAGGTAGATTGGGATCTACCAGTAGATCCTGAAGGCTCTGCTGGTAGATCGGGGCTGATGTGATCAAAAGGATGTGGTCAATTTACGCAATCTCAACACTGGGGCATGAGTAGAGTATGGTTGCTAGGGATACCGCTTTATCTACCGCAGTGTGTGAAGGGGCAGGCCATTAAACAGTCTGATGGTCGGACATGAAAAGTGCTACAGGATTGGATATTGAGGGACATTGATTTCCACCAATCAATGTAGATGAGTTTTGAACAACAACAAAATTGGCCTATTAAAAGCATGATTGAGTGATTACTCTCCCAATGGATATGGCGGTACAGTATAGTTAGGAGCATAAGCGTCAATAGATAGAAAAAGTAAAGGTGGAGGCTGCTGTGCTATGCTAAAGGAACAAGTCTGATTGACGTCTGGCAAATGAATGTGTTGACCTGGTAAGAAATGGTCTGCAAGGCGCGCTATTAAAATGTATTTGTGTAAGCCTCACTGGGTCATCAGGCCAAGCCCGCAGCGCAAAGTAAAGGTGGGTCAGTGGCAGTAATTTGAATGCAGTGTTTTGTAACATGGCACAAGGGGTTGCTCATGTTAACCCAAATTAAAGTCAGTGCTACTTTTGTCGTCAAGATTATTCTGTTGTATCTTTATGCTTTTGCACAAATTGCTAAATTATGCAACCTTAAAGGCATATGAAACACACATTTTATTTTTTTCATGAATCAGATATAGAACATGCAATTTTAAACAACTTTCTAATTTACTCCTTTTATCAATTTTTCTTCATTTTCTTGGTATCTTTATTTGAAAAAGCAGGAAAGTAAGCTTAGGAGCCAACCCATTGTTAGTGGATAGATCTTGTTGAGCTGGTCATTTGAAAAGTAGATCCCAACACAAAAAAGTGTGGGCACCCCTGGTCTAGAGTATTGGGTGAGACATGAGATGAGAGAAACAAGATGAGGGTAGTTTCTGGGGCCTGATGAAGATTAGTTAATAGTCAAGCGAAACGCGTAGGTGTTTTATGTCATGCATTCAAAAAGTACCCTTTATTTCAAAGGGATTTAGTAGAATGTGCATTTTGTATCACCCTGTAAGGAACCTAAATGTTTTTTTAGCAGTAAAAACATGAAAATATGTTCTTTTGTTCATTATTATATGTATATAACCATTTACTGGATTTCTCCTGCATACATTTTATTTATTTATTTTTAGCCTTCCTTATTCTTAAAGGTCAAAAGTCAGTTAAACTAGTGTACGAAACTAACATCTTGTAGATAAACTCACAACGTCACAAATCAACCACTGCACAGTTCAAAGAGGTTTGTCACAGCTGAGAGTTGCGAGTTAAGCTTTATTATAATAAATAGAGACAAATCAATCTCATAACCGTACACTTTGTGCCACACAGAACAAGTTCTACTGTAATGGATACAGAAGTCACAAAAATATCTTCAAAGCCTTTCAGAATAAACAAATGATAATAAATGATAATAAATTATAATGATAAAAGGATACTACTTGCTCAATAAATCAGTCCACTCTAACATTTACACAAAAGAAAACTTAAAGGGACACTAAACACAATTTTTTTCTTTCATGATTCAGATAGAGCATGGAATTTTAAGCAACTTTCTAATTTACTCTTAATACCAATTTTTCTTTGAAAAAGAAGCGATCTAAGCTAAGGAGCCAGCCAATTTTTGGTTTAGTACTCTGGACAGCACTTGTTTGTTGGTGCTGTCCAATCAGCAAGGACTACCCAGGTTGGGAACCAAAAATGGGCCGGCTTCTAAACTTATAGTCTTGCTTTTCAAATAAAGTTAGCAAGAGAATGATGAAAAATTGATAATAGGAGTAAATTAGAAAGTTGCTTAAAATTGCATACTCTATCTGAATCATGGAAGAAAAATTTGGGTTCAGTGTCCCTTTAAAAACAGTTAAAGAGAAATAAATTAAAAAACAAGACAACCTCATCAGCTTTGAAATAGCAAAACACGATTGTGAGGTGTGATACTTCACAGAGGCAATAGAGTCGCTATGAATTTTGCCTGCTGCGTCCATGTGTTGGCGACACTACTATACCATAGCACAGGTTTCACATCAGTACTCCGGGAGGCAGACATTTTGTGCCAAAACTACCCACATCAGGAACACATAAATATTATTATTTTACAAAAATAAGAGACGAGCGTGCATATCCCAGATTGAGAGAACTGGTATCTGATACTGTTTTCTTTTTTCAGGAATTAATTTTTAAAATACAGTTTTCCTTCATAAAAATGCAGCAAATCTTCAGAAATATTAGGGCAACAAATAATAAACACAACATCTTATAATGAAAACACACACACAACACACATAATTATTTAAAGGGACATTAAACACTAAATCAATGCTAGATGGAATGATGCATTCAAAGAAAAGATTAGTCTGAGAATAAAATCTAGATGTATTTTTTTAAGTTTCATTAGCTGTTTAAATAATTACAAAAATTATAAAACAATGGAAGCTCCCATGTTGTAACTTAGGTTACCCTCTCTCTGCTGTGGCCAATTAGGGACAGTTATAAACAGGTCACTAGAGTGTGCAGCCAATGGCTGTGTGGAATATAACTGTGTTCTGCACTTCCATTTCTAACAGAATCTAAAAAACTCACAATTTCAGAATGAAATTACAGGTAAAAGGGACAAAATAAATAATGAAAGTATATTGCAGAGTCTATTTTACATATACAATGTATTATTTTATATCACCATCTCAAAGTGTTTAATTTCCTTCAATAGTATGTAAATTTCATTAGAAAAAAAACATGATGAGGGATGTAATGATCATGTTGTCAGATTTCTGCATCACTCATGGAGCTTATCAGGTTCATGCCAGTGTAGCATACTTGGAAGTAGAATATTAATCATGGCATATTTTTCTTATGATGTTTCACTGTGGTTTATATCTGGCACATGTTTTTTTCACAGTGCTACACACTTTACCTGGTACTTTCCCTGTCACTAATCTTATATCAGCATTTCTCAACTCCTGCCATTAAATGGCACTAACCAGGCAGATTGTAATGTTTTCATACCTGAGTACAGGTGAGTCAGTCACAGTGAGTGCTGCGCTGACCAGCTCAGGTAGGGAATTCTATTCTAACTTGCTAAGTGTGCTGCAGGGTAGAACTGACAGTCAGAGATACATTAAAGGGACATGAAACTTATTTTTTTTCTTTCATGAATTAGAAAAAGCATACAATTTTAAACAACATTCCAATTTACTTCTATTATCTAATTTGCTTCATTCTGTTGATACCCTTTGCTGGAAAGCATATCTAAAGAGGATCAGTAGCTGCTGATTGGTGGCTGCACAAAGATGCCTCGTGTGATTGGCTCACACATGTGAATTGGTATTTCTTCAACAAAGGATATCTAAAGAATGAAGCAAATTAGATAATAAAAGTGAATTGGAATGTTGTTTAAAATTGTATTCTCTATCGGAATCATGAGAGAAAAATGTTGGGTTTGATGTCCCTTCAAGGGTCAGATTACGAGTGGAGTGCAAAATATTGCTTACGCAAGCATTTTTTCTCTCCACTCAGTAAAACCAGTGCACGCAAATGCTCACAAGAGCCTTGTTCTCATGTTGTAAGACATGGTATGAGAACTAGTGCAGCGAAGGGGATGAGTCGTGCAGCGATGGGCAGCAAATGTTAAATATATATGTACTGTATATGAATATATTTACATATATATTTATGTTGTATATACACGTATTAATACATATGTAAATAAGCATATACACAAATATTTACAGGGAACACACAGTTCCCCATAGACCGCAAGGTAAAAACACTTTTTTTTTAACACCCCACATCTGCCAACTTTAAAACTTTTTTTTTTATAAAAAACTGAAATAGTCTTTATTTTGGTGCCATTTGGGGCACTTTTGGAAAATTAACCAGAGATCTGATCTCTGGTTAATTTTCAGAGCACTAATTGCTAATTGCGACCGCAAACTCGCGGCAGCAATAACCAGCCACTTTTAATGGTTCATTATTTATCGTGCGCTTGAAACGGGCGAATTTGCCGTTTACTGGCACGCGATAAATTAGCACTCCACTTGTATTCTAGTCATAAATGTTTACCTTAACTGCATCGGGGCACAAAATAATGGAAGGACAAGCCGCTGGGTGCCCCTTACCAAAGCTCCAGGTACCCCCAGCTATATATGTATCACAGCTTGAGAAATAACACATTTTGCAAGCGGTTTCCTAAGTGCTGTGGTTGTAATTATGGTTTTGTAAGTTGCTAGCCGTTCACGTTTGTTTGTAGAATATCATGTACGGGGCGCCTCACACAATATTAAGGGCAAGAGCACCAATAATGAAATGCTAAGATAAGTGAAGTGATTAGGGAACTTTGAACATAATTTTGCCTTTAGAACAAAATTAGTGTTTATGACTCTAGCCCATTGTCTGACACAAATGTAGCAAATACTACAGAGCTTGCAATGGAATATGGACCTCTATGAGTTCTGCAAGAGACCTCTCAGCACCAGCAAATGTAGCAGAACCCACTCCATGTTCTGATGAGTGATGAGTACAATTCTTTATTTTCAGTTTTGCAAATTAGTTTTATTAAAGGGGCAGGAAACCCACAATGTTTCTTTCATGATTCAGATAGAGCATATCATTTTAATCAACTTTCCAATTTACTTCTCTCATCTAATTTGCTTAGTTCTCTTGGTATCCATTGTTGAAAAGCATACCTAGTTAGGCTCACAAGCTGGGAGATAGCTGCTTATTGGTGACTGCGCAAATATGCCTCTTTTAATGGCTTAACAATGGGTTCAGCTAGCTCACAGTAGTGCATTTCTGCTCCTTCAATAAAGGATACTAAGAGAGTGAACCAAGTAAATTAGAAAGTTGTTTAAAATGTTTGTTTTATCTGAAACACGAAAGAAACAATTTGGGTTCCATAGGACACTGTAACTATATTTGCTTTTTTACTATTTATTTATATTTTGGAAATTTTAACTTCTATTAAAAAAAATGACAATACAGGTAGCCCTCAGTTTACGCCAGGGTTAGGTTCCAGAAGGAATGGTTGTAAATTGAAACCGTTGTAAATTGAAACCCAGTTTATAATCTAAGTCAATGGGAAGTGAGGGAGAAAGGTTCCAGGCCCCTCTCAAAATTGTCATAAGTAACACCTAATACATTATTTTTAAAGCTTTGAAATGAAGACTTTAAATGCTAAACAACATTATAAACCTAATAAAATAATCACACAACACAGAATATATAATTAAACTAAGTTAAATGAACAAAAACATTTGCTAAACAGAATTCTAAACCTAATAAAACAATCACACAACACAGACTTCACTTGCATTTTTCTACAAACAGTTCTTTCTATGCATTCCAGTCTGGACTGATTTATAGACAGGAAGATCTTGTTCCTTTGAAATCTGCTCGATAGCTCAGGTCTGGTTAAACTGATTAATTTCAGCTTGCTTGGCTTTGCTGCAACACAAGCGAACAGCTCCACCTACTGGCTATTTTAATAAATGCACTGCTTCTCAATGCTTTTCAATAGCAGTCACATGACTGGAAAAAAAGGTTTTTATTCTGAAACGGTGTAAATTGAACCGTTGTAAAACGAGGGCCACCTGTACAAATATTAAATACATTCTGTCTGTAAGAATTACAGGGTGTACTCTACTATTTTAGTAAAAAGGTTTTTCATTGATTAATCTTTAAAAAAATAAACCCTGCAGACTTAAATGAGGAAATTTGTAGAAAAATGGCTTGATAAGCTTTTTCTAAAGCATAAACCTACACCCCATGATGTTCCTAATCACAGTGATTATGGTGAAAAGTCTGTGGAATAAAGGATGTGTAACCACATGTGAATGAACAAATATAGCAATGTGCACATCAGCAGAACTCCCACTCATAGCCCAGCACATCTGGAGTAGGAGCAAGCAGCGTGTGATTGTTCTATCTTTAGCAACATCTAAATCTAGCAATGTCTAAATCTGTCAGTTTCTGTATCACATGAAGCATTAGACAATCATCCTGCTGTGACTGTTTTCCTAGAGAAAATTGCAGATTAAAAAAAAAATGTAGGAAGTGGTTAACATAACGTTTATATTTAGTTTTGGATGATAATTTGGATTCAGTCATTTTCATTAGATGGAGGAGATGAGAATGAAATGGAATATAGATGTAGCATCTGCATTTTTTGTAATTGGCTCATGATGATATTATTTATATGAAAATATGCACATACAAAAAAGACAGCAGTCTACATCTCTTTATTCTTTAGTGAATCACTTGCAATAAGTAACATAACCCCTGTGGAGCCAGAGAGGCTTGATGCAAAGGACTAGTAACTTTGTTGTATTAAGATTTTCTAATAAATCACGCAAATTGGAAGACGGATTCCTATTGAAGAGATTATGGTCTAAAATGAGCTGTCCCTTATAAAACTACCTGACTACCGGTAGGTGACTGGGCTAGGGTTGTAGATAGGTTTGCCAGCTGTCCCTTATAAAACTACCAGACTACCGGTAGGTGACTGGGCTAATGTTGTAGATAGGTTTGCCAGCTGTCCCTTATAAAACTACCAGACTACCGGTAGGTGACTGGGCTAGGGTTGTAGATAGGTTTGCCAGCTGTCCTCTATAAAACTACCAGACTACCGGTAGGTGACTGGGCTAGGGTTGTAGATAGGTTTGCCAGCTGTCCCTTATAAAACTACCAGACTACCGGTAGGTAACTGGGCTAAGGTTGTAGATAGGTTTGCCAGCTGTCCTCTATAAAACTACCAGACTACCGGTAGGTGACTGGGCTAGGGTTGTAGATAGGTTTGCCAGCTGTCTCTTATAAAACTACCAGACTACCGGTAGGTGACTGGGCTAGGGTTGTAGATAGGTTTGCCTACTGTCCTCTATAAAACTACCAGACTACCGGTAGGTGACTGGGCTAGGGTTGTAGATAGGTTTGCCAGCTGTCTCTTATAAAACTACCAGACTACCGGTAGGTGACTGGGCTAGGATTGTAGATAGGTTTGCCAGCTGTCCCTTATAAAACTACCAGACTACCGGTAGGTGACTGGGCTAGGGTTGTAGATAGGTTTGCCAACGGTCCTCTATAAAACTACCAGACTACCGGTAGGTGACTGGGCTAGGGTTGTGGATAGGTTTGCCAGCTGTCCCTTATAAAACTACCAGACTACCGGTAGGTGACTGGGCTAATGTTGTAGATAGGTTTGCCAGCTGTCCCTTATAAAACTACCAGACTACCGGTAGGTGACTGGGCTAGGGTTGTAGATAGGTTTGCCAGCTGTCCTCTATAAAACTACCAGACTATCGGTAGGTGACTGGGCTAGGGTTGTAGATAGGTTTGCCAGCTGTCCCTTATAAAACTACCAGACTAACGGTAGGTGACTGGGCTAGGGTTGTAGATAGGTTTGCCAGCTGTCCCTTATAAAACGACCAGACTACCAGTAGGTGACTGGGCTAGGATTGTAGATAGGTTTGCCAGCTGTCCCTTATAAAACTACCAGACTACCGGTAGGTGACTGGGCTAGGGTTGTAGATAGGTTTGCCAACGGTCCTCTATAAAACTACCAGACTACCGGTAGGTGACTGGGCTAAGATTGTAGATAGGTTTGCCAGCTGTCCCTTATAAAACTACCAGACTACCGGTAGGTGACTGGGCTAGGGTTGTAGATAGGTTTGCCAACGGTCCTCTATAAAACTACCAGACTACCGGTAGGTGACTGGGCTAATGTTGTAGATAGGTTTGCCAGCTGTCCCTTATAAAACTACCAGACTACCGGTAGGTGACTGGGCTAGGGTTGTAGATAGGTTTGCCAGCTGTCCTCTATAAAACTACCAGACTACCGGTAGGTGACTGGGCTAGGGTTGTAGATAGGTTTGCCAGCTGTCCCTTATAAAACTACCAGACTATCGGTAGGTGACTGGGCTAGGATTGTAGATAGGTTTGCCAGCTGTCCCTTATAAAACTACCAAACTACCGGTAGGTGACTGGGCTAGGGTTGTAGATAGGTTTGCCAACGGTCCTCTATAAAACTACCAGACTACCGGTAGGTGACTGGGCTATGGTTGTAGATAGGTTTGCCAGCTGTCCCTTATAAAACTACCAGACTACCGGTAGGTGACTGGGCTAGGGTTGTAGTTAGGTTTGCCAGCTGTCCCTTATAAAACTACCAGACTACCAGTAGGTGACTGGGCTAGGGTTGTAGATAGGTTTGCCAGCTGTCCTTTATAAAACTACCGGACTAATGGTAGGTGACTGGGCTAGGGTTTTAGATATGTTTGCCAGCTGTCCCTTATAAAACTACCAGACTACTGGTAGGTGACTGGGCTAGGGTTGTAGATAGGTTTGCCAGCTGTCCTCTTTAAAACTACCAGACTACCGGTAGGTGACTGGGCTAGGGTTGTAGATAGGTTTGCCAGCTGTCCCTTATAAAATTACCAGACTACCGGTAGGTGACTGGGCTAGGGTTGTAGATAGGTTTGCCAGCTGTCCTCTATAAAACTACCAGACTACCAGTAGATGACTGGGCTAGGGTTGTAGATAGGTTTGCCAGCTGTCCCTTATAAAACTACCAGACTACCGGTAGGTGACTGGGCTAGGATTGTAGATAGGTTTGCCAGCTGTCCCTTATAAAACTACCAGACTACCGGTAGGTGACTGGGCTAGGGTTGTAGATAGGTTTGCCAGCGGTCCTCTATAAAACTACCAGACTACCGGTAGGTGACTGGGCTAGGGTTGTTGATAGGTTTGCCAGCTGTCCTCTATAAAACTACCAGACTACCGGTAGGTGACTGGGCTAGGGTTGTAGATAGGTTTGAAAGCTGTCCCTTATAAAACTACCAGACTACAGGTAGGTGACTGGGCTAGGGTTGTAGTTAGGTTTGCCAACTGTCCCTTATAAAACTACTAGACTACCAGTAGGTGACTGGGCTAGGGTTTTAGATAGGTTTGCCAGCTGTCCTCTATAAAACTACCAGACTACCGGTAGGTGACTGGGCTAGGGTTGTAGATAGGTTTGCCAGCTGTCCCTTATAAAACTACCAGACTACCGGTAGGTGACTGGGCTAGGGTTGTAGATAGGTTTGCCAGCTGTCCCTTATAAAACTACCAGACTACCGGTAGGTGACTGGGCTAGGGTTGTAGATAGGTTTGCCAGCTGTCCCTTATAAAACTACCAAACTACCGGTAGGTGACTGGGCTAGGGTTGTAGATAGGTTTGCCAACGGTCCTCTATAAAACTACCAGACTACCGGTAGGTGACTGGGCTATGGTTGTAGATAGGTTTGCCAGCTGTCCCTTATAAAACTACCAGACTACCGGTAGGTGACTGGGCTAGGGTTGTAGTTAGGTTTGCCAGCTGTCCCTTATAAAACTACCAGACTACCAGTAGGTGACTGGGCTAGGGTTGTAGATAGGTTTGCCAGCTGTCCTTTATAAAACTACCGGACTAATGGTAGGTGACTGGGCTAGGGTTTTAGATATGTTTGCCAGCTGTCCCTTATAAAACTACCAGACTACTGGTAGGTGACTGGGCTAGGGTTGTAGATAGGTTTGCCAGCTGTCCTCTTTAAAACTACCAGACTACCAGTAGGTGACTGGGCTAGGGTTGTAGATAGGTTTGCCAGCTGTCCCTTATAAAACTACCAGACTACCGGTAGGTGACTGGGCTAGGGTTGTAGATAGGTTTGCCAGCTGTCCTCTATAAAACTACCAGACTACCAGTAGATGACTGGGCTAGGGTTGTAGATAGGTTTGCCAGCTGTCCCTTATAAAACTACCAGACTACCGGTAGGTGACTGGGCTAGGGTTGTTGATAGGTTTGCCAGCTGTCCTCTATAAAACTACCAGACTACCGGTAGGTGACTGGGCTAGGGTTGTAGATAGGTTTGAAAGATGTCCCTTATAAAACTACCAGACTACAGGTAGGTGACTGGGCTAGGGTTGTAGTTAGGTTTGCCAACTGTCCCTTATAAAACTACTAGACTACCAGTAGGTGACTGGGCTAGGGTTTTAGATAGGTTTGCCAGCTGTCCTCTATAAAACTACCAGACTACCGGTAGGTGACTGGGCTAGGGTTGTAGATAGGTTTGCCAGCTGTCCCTTATAAAACTACCAGACTACCGGTAGGTGACTGGGCTAGGGTTGTAGATAGGTTTGCCAGCTGTCCTCTATAAAACTACCAGACTACCGGTAGGTGACTGGGCTAGGGTTGTAGATAGGTTTGCCAGCTGTCCCTTATAAAACTACCAGACTACCGGTAGGTGACTGGGCTAATGTTGTAGATAGGTTTGCCAGCTGTCCCTTATAAAACTACCAGACTACCGGTAGGTGACTGGGCTAGGGTTGTAGATAGGTTTGCCAGCTGTCCTCTATAAAACTACCAGACTACCGGTAGGTGACTGGGCTAGGGTTGTAGATAGGTTTGCCAGCTGTCCCTTATAAAACTACCAGACTACCGGTAGGTGACTGGGCTAGGGTTGTAGATAGGTTTGCCAGCTGTCCTCTATAAAACTACCAGACTACCTGTAGGTAACTGGGCTAGGGTTGTAAATAGGTTTGCCAGCTGTCCCCTATAAAACTACCAGACTACCAGTAGGTGACTGGGCTAGGGTTGTAGATAGGTTTGTCAGCTGTCATCTATAAAACTACCAGACTACCGGTTGGTGACTGGGCTAGGATTGTAGATAGGTTTGCCAGCTGTCCTTTATAAAAATACAGGACTACCGGTAGGTGACTGGGCTAGGGTTGTAGATAGATTTGCCAGCTGTCCTCTATAAAACTACCAGACTACCGGTAGGTTACTGGGCTAGGGTTGTAGATAGGTTTGCCAGCTGTCCTTTATAAATATACCGGACTACCGGTAGGTGACTGGGTTAGGGTTGTAGATAGGTTTGTCAGCTGTCCTCTATAAAACTACTGGACTACCAGTAGGTGACTGGGCTTGGGTTGTAGATAGGTTTGCCAGCTGTCCTCTATAAAACTACCAGACTACCGGTAGGTGACTGGGCTAGGGTTGTAGATAGGTTTGCCAGCTGTCCTCTATAAAACTACCAGACTACCGGCAGGTTACTGGGCTAGGGTTGTAGATAGCTTTGCCAGCTGTCCTTTATAAATATACCAGACTACCGGTAGGTGACTGGGATAGGGTTGTAGATAGGTTTGTCAGTTGTCCTCTATAAAACTACTGGACTACCAGTAGGTGACTGGGCTAGGGATGTAGATAGGTTTGCCAGCTGTCCTCTATAAAACTACCAGACAACTGGTAGGTGACTGGGCTAGGGTTGTAGATAGGTTGCCACCTCGGCCATGTTTCCCTGGACACTTATGATTTACACATGCTGAAGCGTGTGCAGGGAGGAAGATGAATAGTTCTGTCCAGGATCACTATTTGACTGCTGTCTGGGGGTGTTATTCATGTTCCCCTGTGCACACCCTGCAGCATGTGTAACTCCTAAGTGTCCAAGGTGGCAACCCTTGTAGATAAGGTCATTTGATGGCCACTCCCCAAAGCTCTACCTGATGCCTCACCTTTGCTCCAGCTATAAATAATTTTCAAAACTTTAGTTTGCATTTTTAGACAACTTTCCAATTTAACTTGTCTTTGTTCTCTTGGTATTCTTTGATGAAAGCTAAACCTAGGTAGGCTCAAACTAATTTCTGCGCCTTTGAAGGCTGCCTCTTATCTCAGTGCATTTTGACAGTTTTTCACAGACACTGCTAGATCATGTGTTTCCTCTAGATAACATTGTACTTACTCCCATTAAGTTCTTTATGAGCCAGTACTGATTGGCTAAAATGCACGTCTGTCAAAAGAACTGAAATAAGGGGGCAGTCTGCAGGAGCTTAGATTTAAGGTAATCACAGAGCTAAAAAGTGTATTAATATAACCGTGTTGGTTATGGAAACTAGGGAATGGGTAATAAAGGGATTATCTATAATTTTATACAATAAAACATTTCAAGTAGACTATCCCTTTAATTCTTTTGGCCCTCAGTATCACATAGCAGTGATTTCACTACTTTTCATTTCAAGTAGACTCACAGAGCAGTATTTTTACACCCTCAAGGTTACCAGTAGAAAATCCTACAAAGTATTTATTTGACCCCAGTGGCTACATGTACCACACATAGCAGTGTTTTACCCCTCACGACTTCCAGTAATACACAGTTGTTCTGGGCCATATTTGTAATACACAGAGGCATAAGATGCCCTTAAAATTTAAAGGGAAAGTTGTGACGGACCCTGGATGCCCCGAATGGGTATCTCTGCCAAACTATCCTTCTTTACCCTGGAACCGTATAGCGGAAAAAGTGATTATAGCAAGTAGCCCACCCAATAACCAGACAAGACCAGTATTAAGGTGAAACACGAACAGGCTTTATTGGGACAAACACACAGCTTATATACACATTTGCCATCTGATAAGAGCCTTATCTGATCAAGAGGTCACCGCCCTTCCAGACAGGCTGGAGCCTTCATAGGGCCATAGTCACATAGAGATCCCACAAGAGCTAGGTCACAGTTTTGGGGTGATCCTGAGGGAGTGGCGGCTTTTCCAGGGTACCATTGGAGAGCCCCGGGCCCCCAGATGTCACAGTCCAAAAAGCGACATGATCCGGGGGCCTCTGGAGTGAACTAGGATAAAGTTCAGCGGAGATCTCTAGCGTGCCCAACCGGTGAGTATTTCCATAAGATTCCGGCTGGACCTCGGCAAGTCAGAAAGGGGCCACGTGGAGAAGCGATCAGCTCTTTCAGGGCAAAGTGCAATCATGGTAACAATAAAAGGGGAACTGGTGGGAACACAATAATCCACTGGAAGAGAAGGGAGTAGCCTTGGCAGCCTAGTATCCTTGACAAAAGTATACACCAGTTGTCATATAACTGAATGTAATAGAAATGACAATAAATAACAATGTGCACAGATACTAATCTAAAAATCAAGTATAGAACCTTTTAAAAAAACTTACTTAGAAGCTGCAAGTTTAGCACTGTTGATGAGGTTAGGCTGAGACACCCAGTGAAAGGCATATGAGGAAGAGCAGACACCCCCCCCCCTCCCTACATATGAAAAGAAAGATTAGACTAACAGGAGCCAGCAGTAGTCTGTAAACGCGCGTATGCATCTGATACTTTGGGGATTGGTTAGGAGTCTGAAAATCAGCACAATGTTATTAGAAAATAAGCAAAACTATACATTTTTACAAAAACACTCCCAGATGGGCTATATAAATGTATCTTCTACAAAACATTTATGCAAAGAAAAATCTAGTGTACAATGTCCCTTTAAATCAAGGGACCCTGAAAAAAGGGACATTTAAGTGTCCACTATATTTGTATACATTTTACTGGACAGAATACTAAAATACTGGAGTATCTGGTTGAATAGTGCACACCCTAAGTAAACATCTTGAAATATAAGACATTTCTGTTGTGTTGCTATAGAATAACAAATCAGTATTTTTAAAACAAATTAACATCTTTTTGAATGCAATTATTTTTCAGTAGCCAAACACCACCTACCGTTTGCCTTATTTAGAGGAGACAATCTCGGCTTTAGTCGGCAGACAACCAGACTAGTCACAGTCATAAAGTTAGTATAATGTGCCACAGTGTTCCCTCTAAGCCCAGTTTTGTGTGTGGCCCAGCGTTGCAATAGTTAATAAGGGAACCACACCTTGCAGTCTGCATTGTGTAGTGTTTGCTAATTGTTCTAATTTTCCCTGCTGGGCCGCACACAAAACTGACCTTATAGGGAACACTGAATGTACTCTATTTTTAAGTTATCAGTTACAGCCAATTAGGCGCAGATATGCAACAGAGTTAGCCTTGAGAAGTCAGCAGGTGCTTTTCGTGTTCTGAGAATTAGAAATGGCTCAATTTTCAGAGCTAAATTACATGAAAAGGGGCAAAATAAATAAATATTTTGTAAAGTTGTTTCCTTATGCACAAGTAAACATTTTGGGCTAGATTACAAGTGGAGCGCTAAAATTTGCGCACGAGCGACGAGGGGTATATCACAAGGGTTTGCTTAAAATTGCATATAAAATGTCATACAAATGGCAGGGACTTAGTAATTTAAAATTTTTTAAACCTATGGTATTTATAGAATAAAATAGAAAGGAATTTATAAAGGTCTTCTCGTGCCACAGATACGAAAAGCATCATCAATAATAGTCAGTTGATTGTGCGTTTTTTTCCAATGAAAATGAATCATAATCACCTAACCAGAACTCATCTTTCCCTGTTACTGCATGTAGGTATCAGTAGATTATTGCTTGCGATATCTTGCACATCCCAATGATACCGCAAATTAAATGTATTAATGGCCAGATTACGAGTGGCGCGCTAACAGTTACACACGAGCAATATCGGGTTTATCATGGCTGTTTGTGTGTGTGTCAGATTTAGCGCTCGTATTACAAGTTGAAAGCATAATTGTGAGCATAATCGTAATTTAAAGGAATAGAGAAAGTGTGAGCATAATCACAGTTTAACCCCTTCGTGACCAGACCACTATTCCATTTGTTGACAGTCAGGGCTATTTTTACATTTCTGCTGTGTTTGGATTTAGCTGTAATTTTCCTCTTACTTATTTACTGTACCCACACATTATATACCGTTTTTCTCATATCTTATAATTTACTATAAAAATAATTATAAAATATGATGAAAAAATGGAAAAAAACACTCTTTTTCTAACTTTGACCCCCAACATCTTACACATCTACAACCACCAAAAAACATGCTAAATAGTTTCTAAATTTTGTCCTGAGTTTAGAAAATAACAAATGTTTACATGTGCTTTGCTTTTTTTGCAAGTTATAGGGCAATAAGAACAAGTAGCACTTTGCTATATCCAAACCATTTTTTTGTTTTTTTCAGAATTAGCGATAGTTACATTGGAACACTGATATCTGTCAGGAATCCCTGAATATCCCTTGACATGTATATATTTTTTTAGTAGACAACCCAAAGTATTGATCTAGGCCCATTTTGGTATATTTCATGCCACCATTTCACCGCCAAATGCGATCAAATAAAAAAAAACTTTCACTTTTTTCACAAACTTTAGGTTTCTCACTGAAATCATTTACAAACAGCTTGTGCAATTATGTCACAAATGGTTGTAAATGCTTCTCTGGGATCCCCTTTGTTCAGAAATAGGAGACTTATATGGCTTTGGTATTGCTTTATGGTAATTAGAAGGCCGCTAAATGCTGTTGCGCACCACACGTGTATTATGCCCAGCAGTGAAGGGGTTTATTAAGGAGCGTGTAGGGTTAATTTTAGCTTTAGTATAGTGTAGTAGACAACCCTAAGTATTGATCTAGGCCCATTTTGGTATATTTCATGCCATTTCACCATTTCACCGCCAAATGCGATAAAAAGAAATGATCTTTTTCACTAACTTTAGGTTTCTCACTGAAATTATTTACAAACAGCTTGTGTAATTATGGCACAAATGGTTGTAAATGCTTCTCTGGGATCCCCTTGGGTTCAAAAATAGCAGACATATATGGCTTTGGTATTGCTTTATGGTAATTAGAAGGCCGCGAAATAGGGTTAATTAGGTAGCTTGTAGGGAGCTTGTAGGGTTAATTTTAGCTTTAGTGTAGAGATCAGCCTCCCAGCTGACACATCCCATCCCCTGATCCCTCCCAAACAGCTCTCTTCCCTCCCCCACCCCACAATTGTCCCCGCCATCTTAAGTACTGGAAGAAAGTCTGCCAGTACTAAAATAAAAGGCTTTTTTATTATTATTATTATTTTTAAAATATCTATTCAGCTGTGATGGACCCCTCCTTAGCCCCCAACCTCCCTGATCCCCCTAACAGCTCTATAACCCCCCCCTACCTATTTGCCCCCCAAAATGTGTTTTTTTATTTTTAAATGTAAAATTTAATATTTTCTGTAGTGTAGCTGCCCCCCCTCAATACCCCCCTCCCCCTCCCAGATCCTTTGATGTTTATTTTTTTTCCCCTCCCTCCTTCCCATTCAATTACATTGGTGGCAGTGGATGCTGCGCGCAAGTGCACGCGCGTTCGCACACACACACATGCATGCCCCCTCGCACTCTCCCAGCACCCGGCGTGCACATTGTACATTCAGGAATCGGATCCCAGGTAGCGATGTGCCGCCCACCCGCCTTCCTGCTAAGGCTCCCACCAACCAACGATGGGCACTATCGCTACCAGTGCAGAGAGGGCCACAGTGTGGCTCTCTCTGCATCGGTGTGTATAAAAAAGTTATTGCAGGCTGCTTCAATATCGAGGCATCACTGCAATACCATAAAAGCGTCTGGAATCAATCAGGATCGTTTCCACCGCTTAAAACCCCAGAGGACGTGCTAGGAACATCCTTGGTCATGAAGGGTCTTTTTTTGTAGGACGTTCCTGGCACGTCCTCAGTCGTGGAGGGGTTAAAGAGATAGGAAGGTCATCATTAAACTTGGATGATTCAGATAGAGCATGTAATTTTAAGACACTTTTATATTCACTTCTATTTTCAAATGTGCTTTGTTCTCTTGGTATCCCTTGTTGAAAAAGAATATGCACATATCCTATAGGATATAGGAGCTGCTGCTAATTAGTGACAGCAGCGTCTTTTGTGATTGGCTAACTAGATGTGTTCATCTTGCTGCCAGTAGTGCAATGTTGTTCCTTCAGCAAAGGATAACAAGAGAACAAAACAAATTTGATAATGAAAGTAAATTGGAAAGTTGTTTCAAATTGTATGTTCTATCCGAATCATGAAATAAAATGTTGTGGTTTCCTGTCCCTTTAAGCTAGACTGATTACTGCATGCTCAGAGCTCTGGTTAACTGTTTTGCAAAACAAAAAAGTGTCTCAAGACACATCAAAAATACATTTACAGATATATATATATACAGTATCTCACAAAAGTGAGTACACCCCTCACATTTTTGTAAATATTTTATTATATCTTTTCATGTGACAACACTGAAGAAATGACACTTTTGCTGCAGGCCCAGACCAGTACACACCCAGACCTGTCTGGGGTTAACTGCCTTTGGCTCTGGGGACAGTGCAGCTTCCTTAGAGTGCTATTGTGCACCCAGGGATGTGCATGTTGCAGGGTCATGGGATGTGTACCCGGTCCGGTCTGAGAGTGCAGTCCCCTTCCGTGTTTTGTATATTTCTAGGGTGATTACATAAGCCTGTGCACCCTTCACTTGTTCCCAGTTTGTTGGATTGAGAGCTTGCATTGTGTGGCTGTTTAGGGACTCAGGTTTTGGAAGAGACCTTGACGTGGTACCTGGGCTTATCCCATTTGGCCAGATGCGGTAACTAACTCTTTCATTTTTGCTATTAATCTTAGCTGAGAGCTTGTAAGCGAGTGCTGGACTTTCTCTGTGTGCTGTATTCATTTGTTTTGTAATTTTCCCTTTGGGCCTTGCACCCAGACCTGTCTGGGGTTAACTGCTTTTGGCTCTGGGGACAGTGCAGCTTCCTGAGAGTGCTATTGTGCACCCAGGGCTGTGCATGTTGCAGGGTCATAGGATGTGTACCCGGTCCGGTCTGAGAGTGCAGTCCCCTTCCGTGTTTTGTATATTTCTAGGGTGATTACATAAGCCTGTGCACCATTCACTTGTTCCCAGTTTGTTGGATTGAGAGCTTGCATTGTGTGGCTGTTTAGGGACTCAAGTTTTGGAAGAGACCTTGACGTGGTACCTGGGCTTATCCCATTTGGCCAGATGCAATAACTAACTCTTCCATTTTTGCTTTTAATCTTAACTGAGAGCTTGTAAGTGAGTGCTGGACTTTCTCTGTGTGCTGTGTATATATATATATATATATATATATATATATATATATATATATATATGCAGGGGTCAAGTTGAGCGGGAACACATGGGAACGGAGTTCCTGCACTATTTTTGCAGAAGGAACTAAGTTCCCTCTGGACAGAGAACAAAAACACTTCATTTAACACTTGTCAGGGTTTTTTCCCTGCTTTGTTTGCCATGTGCTGCTGGCATCCATTTTACTTACCTCTTACTTAATCTGGTGCAGAGTGTCTGATGCTGCTCATTTCCTGCATGCCCTCTTATGGCCGGACTGGTGAACATCATCCGTGTGAGACAGGTTGCAGTCTCAGTATTGTGATGTCATCATTTATTATTTAAAGGGCCTCTGTTCAGTATGCTTTGCCCTTGCGTTGTCTCAGACCTGTTTGTGAGTTCCTGCTCCTGTGTATTACCTGGCTGTCTGACGTCCCTCCTGGTTCCTGACTCGGCTCGTCTGACTACTCGCTTTGGCTCCTGACTCGGCTCGTCTGACTACTTGCTTTGGCTCCTGACTCGGCTCATCTGACTACCAGCTCTGGCTTTGACTCCTGGCTTGTTATTTGACTTGTGGACTTTTTATTATTTCTTTGTTATTAATATAGGTATGATTATTTTTGCACTTCTCGTCTCAGTCTGATTCCTGGCACCCTGACATTACGCAAGGGCCATGAATCCTGATGGTACTAATAATCCACCTTTACCTACCATCATTTCCAGGATAGATGAACAGGATCACCGCTTGGATCAATTTGCACTAGCCCTGCAAACCCTGCTGACTCACACTGCTCATCTGGACGACAGTGTCCCACAAGTTATGACTGCTCCTGTTTCCGCTGCTGCACCTAGTCCTACCAGGAGCATGTTCAGTTCTGCACCTCTACCTCAGCGATATGGAGGCGATCCTATTCAGAACAGAGGGTTTTTGAACCAGGTTGGCATTTATTTTGAGATGTTACCTCAGGCGTTTCCCTCTGACAGAGCTAAGGTGGGATTTCTCATTTCATTACTCTCTGACACAGCTCTTGCCTGGGCTAATCCCTTGTGGGAGACTAATAAACCTGTGATTTCAAATTACCCTGAATTTGTGGCCTCCTTTCGAAGGGTTTTTGATGTCCCGGCTCGCTCTTCCTCTGCTGCTAAACGACTCATGTCCATTCAGCAAGGTACAAGATCTGTTGCTCAGTATGCCATTGAGTTCCGTACGCTTGTCACAGAGGTAGGTTGGAACAATGAAGCCCTTGTTGCCGCCTTCTTTCATGGGCTCTTTGATGCAATTAAAGACGAAGTTGCTGCCAGATATTTACCAGAGGATCTCGAGACATTGGTGTCTTTTTTAATCCTAATTGACATCAGACTAAGTGAGAGGCCCTCTTTCAAGAAACACTTGCGGAAGCCACCTGTTACGTTGTCTCCTACGTGTTCGTTCCCACCCATGCCTCCCTCTCCTCCCATGCCTCCTGGTCCCGAGTCAGCAGGTACTGCTGAGCTGATGCAGTTGGGATTCATGCATCTCTCCGCGGCGGAGAGGGCCTTTAGGAGGAGGGAGGGGCTCTGCCTCAATTGTGGGTTTTAACCTTTTAAAGTCTTGTCCTACACGGACGGTAAAAGGCTCGCACCTAAGGTACTGTTGGGGGCAGACCTTGGGTGGTTTATCCTTGTCCCCGGAACCGCTAAAGGAGAAACCTTTGGTCATGGTTGTCCTATCAAAGCACTCCATTCCTGTATTGCCTCGGTCCATTCCACTTGCTATTGAGGCCATTGATGGCAGGCCCCTTCAGCCCGTACATGTTACGAAACTGCTCCGTTATCCATGGCTGTTGGGGCTCTCCATTTTGAAACCCTACAGTTCCAGGTGATAAACTCTCCGCATTTTCCGGTTGTTCTGGGTTAACCCTGGCTCCAAAAGCACAATCCCAGTCTCGACTGCGTAGGTCCAAAATTTTGTCATGGTCCCCGCAATGTATCTCCACTTGTCTTCGGAAACTAGTCAAAGTCTTGTGCACTTCTTCGGTATCTCAATTGCCAGAGGAGTAGCAGGAGTTCCTAGACATTTTTGACAATGTGCGAGCTGGTACGTTGCCTCCTCACCGGTCTTACGATTGTGCCATAGACCTGCAACCCCGAGCCATTCCTCCTTGGGGCCGGGTTTACCCTCTGTCTGTTGCGGAGAATTGTGCTATTGAGGAGTATGTTGCCGATGCTCTGTCATGGGGGATCATCCGCAAATCCTGCTCTCCGGCAGGGGCTGGCGTCTTCTTCCTGAAGAAAATGGGTGGCGAGTTAAGACCATGCATCGATTATAGGGGTCTTAATCGTCTTACCATTAAGAATGCTTACCCTATTCCGCTCATTACGGAACTCTTTGACCGCCTAAAGGGAGCTACGGTCTTTTCTAAACTTGATTTGAGAGGAGCATACAATCTCGTTAGAATTAAGGAGGGCCACGAACAGAAAACAGCATTTAACACCAGGAGCAGGCATTATGAGTATCTTGTAATACCCTTTGGCCTATGTAATGTTCCAGCTGTTTTCCAGGAATTTATTAATGATGTCCTACGAGATATGTTGCAACAGTGTGTTGTGGTGTACTTAGATGATATCCTCATACACTCACCCACTCTTGAGGCTCATCATTCTGATGTTACACGGGTACTTCAGAGATTACGTGGGAACGCCCTTTTTTGTAAACTTTAGAAATGTGAGTTCTATCAGACTCAAGTAACCTTCCTAGGTTATGTAATCTCCATTGCAGGGTTCTCCATGGATCCTGACCAGTTGGTCTTCGCTCTATTCAATGTTTTTTGGGCTTTGCCAATTACTATTTATTAAAAACTTTTCTTCCTTGGTCAAACCTATTACTGACATGACCCGTAAGGAGAATGATCCACTTCATTGGTCACCTATTGCCAATAAGGCTTTTGAGAGTCTTAAGACTGCCTTTGCTGCTGCTCCAGTTCTGGCTCATCCTAACCCTGTCCTGCCTTTCATTTTTGAGGTCGATGAGTCTGAGACTGGAATAGGTGCCCTCTTGTCTCAACGTCCTACACCTGACGGTTCCTTGCATCCGTGCGGTTTCTTCTCTAAGAAATTGTCTCCGGCGGAGTGCAATTATGAAATTGGCGATAGGGAATTACTGGCCATAATTTTAGCACTCAAGGAATGGAGGCACCTTCTTGAGGGTACTAGCGTACCAGTGCTCATTCTTACTGACCACAAGAATTTGACTTATCTATCCGAAGCAAAATGTTTGTCGCCCCGACAGGCCAGATGGGCGCTATTTTTGTCTCGGTTTAAGTATGTGGTCTCCTACTTGCCTGGTAGTAAGAATGTTAGGGCTGATGCTCTCTCTCGACAATTTTCCCCTCTGTCCAAGGAGGAGTCTGTACCTATTCCAGTTATACCTCCTGACCATATTTTGGCTACCATACATACTAATTTGACTTCTCCCTTGGGGGAGGAGATCCTGGCTGCACAAACCAATGCACCTCCTGAGAAACCTAGTGATAAGTGCTTTGTTCCTGAGAATATTCAAACTAAACTATTGCACACTTACCACAATCCTAAAGCCGCAGGTCACTAGGGCAAGAACCAAATGATTTGATCTGTCACTCAACAATTCTGGTGGCCAGGTCTTCGTTCTGATGTTGCTTCGTATGTTGCCTCCTGCTCAGTATGTGCACAGAATAAGACTTCTCGACGTCTTCCTGTGGGTCTTCTTCAACCTATTGCTAATGGTGAGCATCCTTGGATACATCTTTCCATGGACTTCACTGTCGAGCTCCCTGTTTCCAATGGCAATACTGTTATCCTAATGGTGGTTGACCGTTTTTCTAAAATGTCACATTGCATTCCCTTGAAGAAGCTGTCTACCGCTAAGGAACTTGCTTCAATTTTTGCCCGGGAGGTCTTCCGTTTACATGGGTTACCCAAGGAGATAGTCTCGGACTGTGGTAGCCAGTTTGTCCCCAGATTTTGGCGTTCCTTTTATGCTCAAATGGGGATCCAGCTTTCCTTCTCCTCGGCATATCACCCTCAATCCAATGGGGCTGCGGAACGGTCTAATCAAGCTCTGGAACAGTTCCTCCGTTGCTATGTCTCAGATCACCACAATAATTGGTCTGAACTGTTACCTTGGGCAGAGTTCGCTCGTAATAGTGCTATTAATGCTTCTTCCCAGTTATCCCCGTTCATGGCGAATTATGGATTCCAACCATCCTTGTTGCCCGATTCAT
Organism: Bombina bombina; assembly: GCF_027579735.1. NCBI lineage: Eukaryota > Metazoa > Chordata > Amphibia > Anura > Bombinatoridae > Bombina > Bombina bombina. Next base: position 1,179,301,804 of record NC_069502.1, read on the forward strand.
TTATGTCTCAGGGCATTCCGTTTTGTAGGAGCATCTCCGGCAACTCTGTTCCACTTGGGTGCAGATTCAGGATTGCCTTCATCGTTCTATGCAGCGCCAAACGTTCCAGGCTGATCGTAGGCGTCTGCCCGTGCCTTCCTACCAGGTTGGTGAGAGGGTTTGGCTGTTCTCCCACAACTTGAAACTTCGGGTGCCTTCGAATAAACTGGCTCCCCGTTATGTTGGTCCTTTTCGAATACTCCGACGGGTCAATCCTGTGGCCTACGCTCTTGACCTTCCTCCTGCAATGCGCATCTCCAATGTTTTTCATGTCTCCCTCTTGAAACCATTGGTTTGTAATCGGTTTACCACTGCGTTGCCTCATCCTCGTCCTATCTCTGTTGACAACCATGAAGAATATGAGGTCAGCAGTATTATTGACTCTCGTATGTCCAGGGGCCGCGTACAGTATTTGGTTCACTGGAGGGGCTACGGTCCAGAGGAGCGTTCATGGGTTCCCTCCTCTGATGTTCATGCTCCCACCCTCCTCCGTGCCTTCCATGCCCGTTTCCCCAATAAGCCTTTTGTCCTCCCACGGGGGAGAGGTCGTTGGGGGGAGGGTACTGTCAGGGTTTTTTTCCTGTATGTTTATCATGTGCTGCTGGCAGCCATTTTACTTACCTCTTACTTAATCTGGTGCAGAGTGTCTGATGCTGCTCATTTCCTGCGCAAACTCTTATGGCCGGACTGGTGAACATCATCCGTGTGAGACATGTTGCAGTCTCAGTATTGTGATGTCATCACTTATTATTTAAAGGGCCTCTGTTCAGTATGCTTTGCCCTTGCGTTGTCTCAGACCTGTTTGTGAGTTCCTGCTCCTGTGTATTACCTGGCTGTCTGACGTCCCTCCTGGTTCCTGACTCGGCTAATCTAACTACTCGCTTTGGCTCCTGACTCAGCACGTCTGACTACCAGCTCTTGCTTTGACTCCTGGCTTGCTTTGACCTTTAATACATATGCCCCTATATCTGAATCTCGCACTGTTTTGTCAGTGTGTTTGATTAAAGACAATGAGACCTATTTATCAAATGTCTGTCGGACCTGACAGTGTGGATCAGGTCTGACAGACATCGCTGAATGTGGAGAGCAATATGCTCTCCGTATTCAGCATTGCACCAGCAGCTCTTGTGAACTGCTGGTCCAACGCCGCCCCCTGCAGACTCGCTGCCAGCAGGGGGTGTCAATCAACCCGATCGTACACGATCGGGTTGAATTGTGGCGATCTCTGTCCACCTCATCAGAGCAGAGGGACAGGGTTATGGAGCAGCGGTCTTTAGACCGCTGCTTCATAACTGCTGTTTCTGGCGAGTCTGAAGACTCGCCAGAAACACAGGCCCACAAGCTCCATACGGAGCTTGATAAGTGGGCCTCAATATGTGAATCTCAGTTTGTTTGATTAAAGACAATATCTGAATCTCGTCTGGTATTGTCAGCGTGTTTGATGAAAGACAATATCTGAATCTCATCTGGCAAAAACTTAATAAAGTAACATTTATTATGAAGAAAAAGAGTCACAGTACATATTTAAAAAAAGAGTTAACAATTACACAATGCAACTGTTTTTAAAACCAAACAACACCTAATTAGTGATGTCGCGAACTGTGCGCCGGAGAACAGTTCCCAGCGAACATAGCTTGTTCGCCGCTGCGGGCGAACATATGCAATGTTCGATCCGCCCCCTATGTGTCATCATTGAGGAAACTTTGACCCTGTATCTCACAGCCTTCTGACACATTTGAGCCAATCAGCAGCAGACACTCCCTCACAGACCCTCCCAGCTCCTTGGCAGCAGCCATTTTAGATTCATTACGATCTTGCTTTCTTAGTGAGAGGAGCTTTAGTGTTGCTGCTGCTGACATTATAGGGAAATAGATAGCTAGGCTAGTGTATTTAGTGTCCACTACAGTCCTGAAGGACTCATCTAATCTCTGCTGTAAGGACAGCACCCCAAAAAGCCCTTTTTAGGGCTATAACTTCAGTCGTTTTTTGTTTTTTTATTTGTAATTGTATTTGCATTTGCCTGGCTTTCAGCCTGTGTGTGAGGCTCACAGCATATACTGTGATTAGTGCCACCACTGATATCTGCTTAACATTAGTGTAAATTTAACCAACAAAACTTTTAAATCATTTTGCTAGTGTAATCTAATTTCATTTTCTATCAGGCCTGTGTCTCAGGCTCACACAGCATATACTGTGGTTAATTGCTCTGTGCCAGCCACCACTCATATCTGCTTAACATTAGTGTAAATTTAAACAACAAAACTTTTAAATCATTTTGCTAGTGTAATCTAATTTCATTTTCTATCAGGCCTGTGTGTCAGGCTTACACAGCATATACTGTGGTTAATTGCTGTGCCAGCCACCACTCATATCTGCTTAACATTATTGTAAATTTATAAAAAAAACAACTTTTAAATCATTTTGCTAGTGTAATCTAATTTCATTTTCCATCAGGCCTGTGTGTCAGGCCCACATCATATAGAGTGATTAATAGCTCTTTTTTCCACCACTTATATCTGGTGTAACATTAGTGTAAATTGTTTTACAAATTTTTTTTACATCAGTCCTCTTCTAGTGTTATTTAATTTTAGTTGCCAGGCCAGCCTGGCTGCCATTAGTGCCAGCCTGTGTGTCAGGCTGCCAGCATATACTGTGCCTACTTCCATCCTCAGTGCCAGTCCACCACTCCTATCTGGTGTAACATTAGTTTAAATTTTGTAAAAAAAAACTTTTACATCAGTCTTCTAGTGTTATTTAATTTTCGTTGCCAGGCCAGCCTGCCACTAGTGCCAGCCTGTGTGTCAGGCTGCCAGCACATATTGTGCCTACTTCTATCCTGAGTGCCATCACTCCTATCTGTTGTAACATTAGTGTAACTTTTTTAAAAAAAAACTTTTACATCAGTCTGCTATTGTTATTTAATTGCACTTGCCTGTCTGCCAGCGTGTGTGCCAGGCCCACTTTCCAACTAGTGCCATGAATCATATTTGTTATAACAGTAGTGTAAATATTTAAAATAAAAACTTTTTTGACTGTGAATCATCAGTCTGCTAGTGCAATTGAATTGCAGTTGCCTGCCTGCCAGCGTGTGTGCCAGGCCCACTTGCCAACTAGTGCCACCAATCATATTTGTTATAACAGTATTGTAAATATTTAAAATAAAAACTTTTTTGACTGAGAAACATCAGTCATCTAGTGTAATCTAATTGCAGTTGCCTGCCTGCCAGCGTGTGTGCCAGGCCCACTTGCCAACAAGTGTCACCAATCATATTTGTTATAACAGTATTGTAAATATTTAAAATAAAAACTTTTTTGACTGAGAAACATCAGCCATCTAGTGTAATCTAATTGCAGTTGCCTTCCTCCCAGCGTGTGTGCCAGGCCCACTTGCCAACTAGTGCCACCAATCATATTTTTTATAACAGTAGTGTAAATATTTAAAAAAAATATTTTGTGACTGTGAAACATCAGTCTGCTAGTGTAATCTAATTGAAGTTGCCTTCAATGTATCTATCTATCAAATCTATCTCTTGGTTGTGCAAATGGACTGTTTGCGGTTGTCTGCGGTGCGTTACACGAGGAGTTTGGTCTGTCACTGTGAAGCGGGCGTAACCCTTACACTATCTGATCGATACAACATCATACCTGATGTTTTAAAGCACATTATTCCAAATAATTTAGGAATGTTAGGTGATTTAGGCCCTTTATGGGTTAAAAGCAGACTCTGCATCAACTATGTAATTTTCCGTGGGAGTTTTGCCATGGATCCCCCTCCGGCATGCCACAGTCCAGGTGTTAGTCCCCTTGAAACAACTTTCCATCACTATTGTGGCCAGAAAGAGTCCTTGTGGGTTTTAAAGTTCGCCTGCCTATTGAAGTCAATGGCGGTTCGCCCGGTTCGCCGGTTCGCAAACATTTGCTGAAGTTCGAGTCTTCGCGACATCACTACACCTAATACTGTACTAGCTTAGATACCAGGGAGTTGGCAAAGAAAGATGGTCTCTTATGCTGTAATACACAGCCTCGCATTATGTTGGTGAAATCACAGTTAAATACATTTTTGTTCCTGAGGTTGGGTGTGTGACCAGGCCTCTTCAAGAGTGGGCAAGATAAGTAACCACCCCCCTTTTTATGGCAGGACTTGGCTGAAATTATAGAACCACTTTTATGTTATGTACATCCAGTAAACCCATATAAGCAATCCCCTTGTGAGATCATGAAGATTATATTGATACCAAACATGATATTATCCAGTGCCATAAATTTGATAAAAACATGTCTTAAATTATACAAGGGTGTCACCTCTGATTGACCTAAGGCCTGTGCTCTGTTTTGACATTTTACCGACTTGATGTACCAGGGCTCTGGATACATGCAATACAATTTGCCCAAGAGAAACTTAAAACTATTTTTAAGGATAAACAGGGAAAATACTTAATCTGAAAAAAACAAAAACAAAATAAAAAAAAAACACAGAGAAAAAGTTAACCTCTTACATCCAAAATCATGAGGTTTTAATGGCAACATAGCATTTCCATATATGCAGTTGAAGATGGTGCTTGCTACTCTGAAAATAAATGTTATTTAACTCTTGTGTCCTGTGAAGGTGTATGGCCTTTAGTGCAAAAGATTGTGCATTTAGCAAGAGGCAGTAATCATGTTTCTACAATGGAGAAGAAAATGCAAAATAAATGTATTAACTATCTCAGATTAAGAAACATTGGTGTGTAGTCCCCATAGGTGAAGAAGGAGCCAATATAATCACCCAGTATTTCTTAAACATTAGATAAAATATTTAAGATTTTTGAGGTTAATTAGCTATTCTATGAGCAATACTTCACAGTTCTTCATTGTCTGCCCAATGTTCTTGTCTTTGAAGCTTGCCCCAGAAAGATTATACTGATATTTCCATTGAATAATATATTTTATTGCTTTGTGATTGCACTATAATTTTGTGAGACATTCACTAATTCATTATTTTCTGAAAAAAAATCTTAGTAAAATTGACATGATTTCTCTGATGAATTTAGTTTTTTCACCATTTTTAAATAAAAAACTTGTGCTAAAATTTGTATGTGTAATTGTGAATACAGTATATGTTCTCAGAAGCATCCATAGTTATATATACTGATGACCTCCATCACTCATATTTCTATGAACTTGTAAATTGGATAATTTGGCTTTAATTTTAATTTTATAACATTAGATTATTTCTTACATTTATTTGCTGATCTTGTAAAAATGTCTATTTCAGGAATATATTATGCAATTTCCTTCCAAATGTTTTCTTTTTAAAATTAGAAGTATAGGCAAACATTTTTCTGAATAATATGTCATAATTCTTTTGACCTTTTGTAGCTAACGTTTCATCTTTTTTACTCAGTGGATGGAAGATTTCTTGAGTATTGTGACTCAGACATTTTGGAATGTCCCTCCTCAGATTCCTAATGAAACAAAAATGTTATTTTACATTTATCAAATTGTTATTCATCTTTTATATAAAAATAATATTTATACACATTTGAATATTTTAATACTAAAAATGTTAAGAAAAAAAACCCATTTATAGCATTTACTATAAATCAAATAACTGAAATTTAAATAAAAAATACTGTATTTTCTATATAGATTTTTTAAAAGGACATAAAATAAGTTGGGATAGAGACAAATATAATAATATGTTTTTAAATTACTTTACCTGCAAATTTATACTGCAGTGCCTCGCCATTAACCCTTTCTTTTAAATTTACAAATTATACAGCTTTAACGCCCCCCACATTCCTTCTATGGCTGTATCTATATCTACCATTGCTTTGGTAGAATGCAGAAGTGCACAGCGATTATCTGCTGGAGCATGCCTAGAAGGAAATAAGCAGCCGTGAACTCAGTTGAAATACAATGCCTGTGTCTAAACACTGATAAGGGGGTGGATCAGACTACTCCAGACAGCATGGCTATGTAAGTAATTTTGCTTATTTATGAAAATTATTTTAAAATACTTGCTAGTAATTATTATTATTTTTATGCAAATTATTTTTTACTTAATTAGCTCTTTTAGGATATGCACAGACCTCAAGATGTTTTATGACACTTTAACTTACCATCTGTATATTAGAAGTTAAGGGAATAAAGGTCATGTAGAACCAGACACTGTATGCATTGTATTGTCTTTTAGCAACAACACGTTGGGTGTCCCTGGTACTCTCAAAGAAGAGGTTAATTTATTTATATATTTAGCTGTTCGTTAACTAATTAAAGGGACATAAACCCATTTTTTTTCTTTCAGGATTCAGATAGAGCATACAATTTTAAATAACTTTACAATTAACAAATTTGCTTCATTTCCTTTATATACTTTGCTGAAGGAGCAGCAAATCACTACTGAGTGCTAGCTGAACATATCTAGTTAGCCAATCACAAGAATGTGTGCAGGCACCAATCACCAGCTAGCTCCCACTAGTTTGGGATATGTACATATTATTCTCAAGAATACACACCTTAAATTGATGGTAAACCCAAGCATATAACAAACGCTAGGATGTACCATCACTAAAAATAAACGATAGTTTCTCTCATCGTTTCATAAAAAATGATGCTAAACTCACCCTATATGTAAGGAAAGCATATCACTAACACAGCACCTCCCGGCCCCCCATGGCTCAGCTTTTTCTTCAATGAGGTGAAGTTTCTACCTCTAGACCAATAGCCGTGCATGTCAACTGCGCGAGACAAGCTCGAGGATGGTGCTTCTGTCCTGGGCCTCTCTCTGCCGCAATCTCGCTAAAAGTAGAGCGATCGTGCTATTTCTGCATGCCCCATGAGTGGGGCAGTGCAGACATAGTCTTGCAGAGGTACCGAAGCAGAGAGGGACAATCTGTGTCCCTCTCTACATCGGGCAGCAGTGGTGCCGATCTTTGGTGGCATGGGAGGGTTAGGAGGGAGGTGGGTGAGCGGCCCATCACTGGAGAGGGCGGGTGGGACCGCTGCACTGCAGTTCCTTAAAAATTTTGGCCCGTATACAAATAACACTAGCAGAATATATAATTAACCAAAATTTCAAATTTGCTTAAAGGGATTGTATGGACACTAATGTCAAACAATTTTCCAATATACTTCTATTATTAAGTTTGCTTAATTCTTTCGGTATTCTTTGTTGGAGAGCATACCTAGGTAGGCTTAGTAACAGTGATGCACTACAAAAGTTAGCTGAACTTATACAGTGAGGCAAAGACAAGAGGCATATAAGTGCAGCCACCGATAAACACCTGGGTGGATCTGCAGGGGGGAAATGCAAATACACTGAGACCTGGCAGAGGAGATTCAGCTACGGAATGCCCCTGTTTAGCCCATTAGCAGAGGTAGGGAAACTCATTTTACAAAATGGAAAGCAATACAAACTGGAATTTTGTTCTTATAAGTACAACTATTTTTTGTGCATGCTGTTTAGTTTTATTGTGATTCTTATTGTGTGCATTCATTTTCTTTCCTTTGTAAAGTCAATACAAGTTTTAATGTTTCCATGAAATACTATTTTTGATAAACAATTTTTTAAACTAAATTTAACACTACAGTTTATTTTGTGGTTCATTTTATTTTAATATTTAGTTTATTCATTCCATATCACTTTTAAATTACTTTTTTTGTGAGCCCTATTGAAATGTATGCCTCTCCTTCACATACTTAAAGGGACACATTGAGAGGAAAATATAAATAGTATATATAAAAAAACCTCTGCAAAATACTTTCATTATTTATTTTGTCCCTTTTTCCTGTAATTCCATTCTGAAATTGTGAGCTTTTCAGTTCCTGTTATAAATGGATGTGCAGAACACTGTTATATTCCACACAGCCATTGGCTGCACACTCTAGTGACCTATTTATAACTGTCCCTAATTGGCCAAAGCAGAGGAGGTAATCTAAGTTACAACATGGCAGCTCCCATTGTTTTATAGACACTAAGGGGCTAATTTATTAATCTCCGTATGGAGCTTGATGCCCCTGTTTCCGTGCGAGCCTTCAGGCTCACCGGAAACAGCAGTTATGAAGCAGCGGTCTAAAGACTGCTGCTCCATAACTTGTCTGCCAGTTTTGAGGCGGCGGACAGCAATCCACCCCCATTGTATATGATCAGGTTGATTGACACCCCCTGCTAGTGGCCACAAATCTGCAGGCGGTGGCATTGTAGATCCGCTACATCGTATCATGTCCGCTCGCACTATGATAAATATACCCCTAAAACTTTATGCTTAATTTGTCAATATTTAAACAGCTAATAAAACTTTAAAAAATACATCTACATGTTACACTCAGACTAATCATTTATTTGAATGGATCATTCTACCTGGCATTTATTTAGTGTTTAATGTCCCTTTAAATGCAGGGAACACCCCTATGCAAGCTACAAGGTAAAAAAAAAAACTGCCTTTGGAGCATTCCACCAGGGGTTTTATAGTACTGGTGAGATTTAGATAATCTCACAAGCCCAGAGACCTTTAGACCCTTATAGTTTACTGACAAAGAAATGTCCTGTTAGATCTTGCAGATTATATCATGTACCAAAGATGCAGAACGCCAAAAAATGTAATAATAAATTCATATAAACACTGTTTATTATTAATGCTCACCATAAAGCCATGGATACTTCATGGTGTTTACTACACAGTGTGCTTACCATACAGTATCATTTCTCTGGGCATTGCATCAACAGGATAAGGTTTTGCAACGTGTGAATGTTTTCATAGAATTGACAAATTCTTGCTAACATTTCAGTGGAATGATTGGTGATAAATTACAAAACCACCGGCTGGTTGATCACTTCAAGATGTGACAGGACTTGGCCCAAAGCTATTGGACCAGACAGACAGAATCAAACAGCTGTGGAGACTGTTTCTTCCTTGCTGAGCTTACTGTGATTTTTGGTCTGTCTGAGATAGCAATCAGCTGTCAAGGTGAAAGAAAACCTCTTAACATATCATGTCTGAGTTGTGCAATAAAATGTCTGGCAAATAAATAAAAAAAAAGCAATCAAAGATATGTCAGGACTCAGGAGTGTTTGCATTTAGCTTTTTTAGCTGTCTAACCCCCCCCCCCCCCCCATATATGATTATTGTACCGTCTATAGTCAGCTGTTAATTAATTTAACCCTTCCATTGTAGACACTGCAATATGTTTGTGTATATTTAAAGGTTCCTTACCTCTTCATCTACAGAAAACCCTTTAAATCTGGACCACATGAGGTGTCTTATATACAATATGTTCTAAAGAATGCAAAGATAATCAGACACTGTCGTTCAGGACACATGAACCACTTTGAGATTGTAGCATAACATTTTTATGTACGTACGGTAATACTGTAAAAAAAACATAATTTATGTTTACCTGATAAATTTATTTCTCTTGTAGTGTATCCAGTCCACGGATCATCCATTACTTATGGAATATATTCTCCTTCCGAACAGGAAGTTGCAAGAGTCCACTCACAGCAAAGCTGCTATATAGCTCCTCCCCTAACTGCCATATTCAGTCATTCGACCGAAAACATGCAGAGAAAGGAAAAAACCATAGGGTGCAGTGGTGACTGTAGTCCAAATGAAAAAATTACCTGCCTTAAAGTGACAGGGCGGGCCGTGGACTGGATACACTACAAGAGAAATAAATTTATCAGGTAAGCATAAATTATGTTTTCTCTTGTTAAGTGTATCCAGTCCACGGATCATCCATTACTTATGGAATACCAATACCAAAGCTAAAGTACACGGATGATGGGAGGGACAAGGCAGGTACTTAAACGGAAGTTACCACTGCCTGTAAGAAACCCTTTCTCCCAAAAATAGCCTCCGAAGAAGCAAGGTATCAAATTTGTTAAATTTGAAAAAGTATGAAGCGCAGACCAAGACTCCGTCTTGTAAATCTGTTCAACAGAAGCCACATTTAAAAAAGGCCCAAGTGAAAACCACAGCTCTAGTAGAATGAGCTGTAATCCCTTCAGGAGGCTGCTGTCCAGCAGTCTCATAAGCTAAATGAATTATGCTTTTTAACCAAAAAGACAGAGAGGCTGCCGAAGTCTTTTGACCTCTCCTCTGTCCAGAATAGACAACAAACAAGGTGAACGTTTGATGAAAACTGTAGTAGCTTGTAAGTAAAACTTTAAAGCACAAACCACGTCCAATATTGTGTAATAGACGTTCCTTCTTTGAGGAAGGATTAGGATACAAGCATGGAACAACTATCTCTTGAGTGATGTTCTCGTTAGATACCACCTTAGGAAAAAACCCAGGTTGGTACGCAGGACTACCTTATCTGTACGAAGGACCAGATAAGGAGAATCACATTGTAACACAGATAACTTGGAGACTCTACGAGTCGAGGAAATAGCTACCCAAAAGGAACTTTCCAAGATAAAGATTGATATCTATGGAACAAAAAAGGTTCAAACAGAACTTCTTGAAGAACCTTAAGAACCAGGTTTAAACTCCATGGTGGAGCAACAGTTTTAAACACAGGCTTGGATCTAACCAAAGCCTGACCAAATGCCTGAACGTCTAGAATACCTGCCAGACGCTTGTGCAAAAAAATAGACAGAGTAAAAATCTGTCCCTTTTAAGGAATTAGCTGACAACCCTTTTCTCCAAAACATCTTGGAGAAAAGATAATATCCTGGGAATCCAGACTTTACTCCATGAGTAACCCTTGGATTCATAACAATCAGATATTTACACCATATCTATGTTCAATTTTCCTAGAGACAGGCTTTCATGTCTGTATTAAGGTATCAATGACTGACTCGGAGAAGCCATGCTTTGATAACATCAAGCGTTCAGTCTCCAGGCAGTCCATCTCAGATTGATTCTATTTAGAAGGTTGAAAGGACCCTGAGGTAGAGGGACCTGTCTCAGAAGCAGAGACCGTGATGGAAAGGATGACATGTCCACCAGATCTGCATACCAGGTCCTGCGTGGCTACGCAGGCGCTGTCAAAAACACCAAAGCCCTCTCCTGCTTGGTCTTGACCTCCGAAGGAAATCCCACTCCCCCGGAAGAAAAGTCTGACGACTTAGAAAATCCACCTCCCAGTTCTCAACACCTGGGATATGGATAGCTGATAGACAAGAGTGAGTCTCTGTCCAGTGAATTATTGTAAGACTTCTAACATCGCTAGGGAACTTCTGTTCCCCATTGATGGCTGATGTAAGCCACAGTCGTGTATATTGTCCGACTGAGTATGATGTACCTCAGAGTTGCTAACTGAGGCCAAGTCTGAAGAGCATGGAATATCACTCCCAGTTCCAGAATATTTATTAGAAGGAGGGTCTCCTCCTAAGTCCACTATCCCTGAGCCTTCAGGGAGTTCCAGACTGCATCCCAACCTAAAAGGCTGGCATCTATTTTAACAATTGTCCCATCTGACCTGCGGAAGGTCATACCCTTGGACAGATGGACCCGACATAGTCACCAGAGAAGAGAATTTCTGGTCTCTTGGTCCAGGTTTAACAGGGGGACAAATCTGTGTAATCCCCGTTCCTCTGACTGAGCATGCATAGTTGCAGTGGTCTGAAATGTAGACGTGCAAACGGTACTATGTCCCTTGCCGCTACCATTAAGCCGATTTCATTCATGTACTGAGCCACCGAAGGGCGCGGATGGGATGAAAAACACGGCAGAAATTATCCTTGAGATTGGGGATAGAGAACTCTATCCTTGTTCACTTTCCACCCATGTGATCTCAGAAATGCCAGTACTACGTCCGTATGAGACTTGGCAATTTGGATGTTTGACGCCTGTATCAGGATGTCGTCTAAATAAGGGGCCACTTCTATGCCCCACGGCCTAAGGACCGCCAAAGCGACCCCAGAACCTCCATAAAGATTCTTGGGGCTGTAGATATCCCAAAGGAAAGAGCTACAAACTGGTAATGCCTGTCTAGAAAGGCAAACCTGAAAAACGATGGTGATCTTTATGCATCACAATGTGAGGCTAAGCATCCTTCAAATCCATTGTAGTCCTCTATTGACTCTCCTGGATCATAGTTAAGATGGTACGAATAGTTTCCATCTTAAATGACGGAATTCTGAGGAATTTGTTTAAGATCTTTAGATCCAAAATAGGTCTGAAGGTTCCCTCTCCTTGGGAACCACAAACAGATTTGAGTAAAAACTCTGTCCCTGTTCCTCTCTTGGAACTGGATGGATCTCGTACACAATGTAAGAATGCCTCCTTCTTTATCTGGTTTGCAGATAATTGTGAAAGGCGAAATCTCCCCTTTTTTTTGGGGGGGGAATCTTTGAAATCCAGAAGATATCTCTGGGATATAAATTCCAATGCCTAGGGATCCTGGGCATCTCTTGCCCACGCCTGGGCGAAGAATGAAAGTCTGCCCCCTATAGGATCCGTTACCGGATAGGGGTCCGTTCCTTCATGCTGCCTCAGAGGCAGCAGCAGGCTCCTTGGCCTGCTTATCTTTGTTCCAGGTCCGATTGTCTCCAGACCGCCTTGGACTGAGCAAAAATTCCCTCTTGTTTTGCCTTAGAGGAAGTGGATGCCACACCTGCCCTGAAGTTTTAAAAAACACGAAAATTAGACCTTTTTTGGCCCTTGATTTGGACCTATCCTGAGGAAGGGCATGACCTTTTCCTCCAGTGATATAAGCAATAATCTCCTTCAAACCAGGCCCGATAGGGTCTGCCCCTTGAAGGGAAGTTAAATAGCTTATTTATTAAAGTCACGACAGCTGACCATGATATAAGCCATAGCGCTCTGCGCGCCAGTATAGTAAAAAAACAGAATTCTTAGCCGTTAGTTTAGTCAAATGAACAAAGGCATCAGAAAACAAAGGAATTGGCTAGCATAAGCTTGTCAAATATATTCATCCAATGGAGTCGCTAACTGTAAAGCCTCATCAAGAGACTCAACCCAGAACGCCGCAGCAGTGACAGAAGCAATGTATGCAAGGGGCTGCAGGATAAAAACCCTGTTGAATAAACATTTTTTATCCATTGGATCTAAAAAGCACAACTGTCCTCGCCAGAGGTAGTGGTACGCTTAGCTAGAGTAGAAACTCTTCTCTCCACCTTAGGAACTGTCTGCCAGAAGTCCCGTGTGGCGGTAACTATTAGAAAACATTCTTCTAAAAAATAGGAGGGGAAGAGAACGGCACACCTGGTCTATCCCATTCCTTATTAAAAAATTTTTAGTAAACCTCTTTAGGTATTGGAAAAACATCAGTACACACCGGCACTGCATATTATTTATCCAGTCTACACAATTTCTCTGGCCCTTCGATTGTACACATTCATTCAGAGCAGCCAAAGCCTCCCTGAGCGACAAGTGGAGGTTCTCAAGCATAAATTTTAAATGTAGAAATATCAGAATCAGGTTAAATCATCTTCCCTGAGTCAAAAAAATCACCCACAGACTAAGCATATTGTGAGGTAGTATCATACATGGTTCTTAAAGCGTCTGTACGCTCTGTATCTACCCCCAGAGCTATCTGCTTTCTTTTAATTTCAGGTAGTCTGACTAATACTGCTGCCAGAGTATTATTCACCACCTTTGCCATGTCTTGTAAAATAAACGCTATGGGCGCCCTTGATGTACTTGGCGCCATTTGAGCGTGAGTCCCTGAAGCGGGAGTCGAAGGGTCTGACACGTGGGGAGAGTTAGTCGGCATAACTTTCCCCTCGACAGAATCCCCTGGTAAAATAAACGCTATGGGTGCCCTTGATGTACTTGGCGCCATTTGAGCGTGAGTCCCTAAAGCGGGAGTCAAAAGGTCTGACACGTGGGGAGAGTTAGTCGGCATAACTACCCCCACGACAGAATCCTCTGGTGATAATGTTTTTAAAGACAAAAAATGATCTTTATTGTTTAACATGAAATCAGTACATCTGGTACACATTCTAAGATGGGGTTCCACCATGGCTTTAAAACATAATGAACACAGAGCTTCCTCTATGTCAGACATGTTAGAACAGACTAATAATGAGACTAGTAAGCTTGGAAAACACTTTAAATCAAGTTAACAAGCAAATATATAAAACGTTACTGTGCCTTTAAGAGAAACAAATTTTGTCAAAATTTGAAAAACAGTGAAAAAAGGCAGTAAAACAAACAAAATTTGTGGATTACCTTCCCTATAAACGATTTTGGAAGTCTTTTTAGCCCTTTAGAAATGTCCTGTAGTATTCATGGGACTGCTGAGGGAATCTGGATGATTCATTTTGTAATTTTAACTGCGCAAAAAAGCGCTAAATTAGGCCCCTCCCACTCATATTACAACAGTGGGAAGCTTCAGTTAACTGTTTCTATGCAAAATTTAAGCCAGCCATGTGGAAAAAAACTTAGGCCCCAATAAGTTTTATCACCAAACATATGTTAAAAAACGATTAAACATGCCATCAAACGTTTTAAAACACATTTTTATAAGAGTATGTATCTCTATTAATCAGCCTGATACCAGTCGCTTTTACTGCATTTAAGGCTATACCAACATTACAGTGTTATCACCAATGTACGTTAAAAAACGATTAAACATGCCAGCAAACGTTTTAAAACACATTTTTATAAGAGTATGTATCTCTATTAATAAGCCTGATACCAGTCGCTATCGCTGCATTTAAGGCTTTACTTACATTACTTCGGTATCAGCAGTATTTTCTTAGTCAATTCCATTCCTAGAAAAATATTTTACTGCACATACCTTATCTGCAGGAAAACCTGCACGCCATTCCCCCTCTGAAGTACCTCACTCCTCAGAATGTGTGAGAACAGCAAATGGATCTTAGTTACGTCTGCTAAGATCATAGAAAAACGCAGGCAGATTCTTCTTCCAAATACTCCGGTGCCATTTAAAAATAACAAACTTTTGATTGAAGAATAAACTAAGTATAAATCACCACAGACTCTCACAACCTCCTATCTATGTTGAGGCTTGCAAGAGAATGACTGAATATGGCAGTTAGGGGAGGAGCTATATAGCAGCTTTGCTGTGCGTGGACTCTTGCAACTTCCTGTTGGGAAGGAGAATATATTCCATAAGTAATGGATGATCCGTGGACTGGATACACTTAACAAGAGAAATTATATTTTGCCCCATTATCCTTTAATTTAAAAATAGTGGGTACATATATGGCCATAAATTCTACAAGATAATGCAAAATGACAGTGGCAAGCCTTGCCTGCTCCAGTAAAAATGTGGTGATCGAAGTTTGGCCACTAAAATACAAATGCAGTAGACAAGGTGTTAATGTATTCAGAAAGTTTCTCACTTAGATCGTATGTTGGTTTCATTCAAGACCCTGCTCATATTAATTTACCCTATTATCTTCTTAATCTTATACACATTAAAGCAATTTACTGATAAAATGTTGTTTCATGTTTTTTTTTCAATACTAGCACTATGATATGTCCAATTAAAACAGAATTTATGACTAGAGTTAAAGTAAACCCCTTGGTTCACAAATAGGGTTGCCACCTCAGCCATGGACACTTATAAGTTGCACATGCTGCAGGGTGGAATATGAATAGTGCATATAAATAGTGCTGTCCAGAAACACAATACTTGTTCCTCCCTGCACACCCTGCAGCATGTGTAACTCATAAGTGTCCTGGAAAACATGGCCGAGGTGGAAACCCTATTCACAATGCATAGTAACCTTATCTGACATCTAAGAGATGAACGCTAAGCTTTAAGAGTGTTGTTGTAGCTCCAACATAGTTCTCATACATGTGAAGAGAGAGCAAAGACAGGCGCAGCCCAATTCAAGTGTAGTATTCTTTAATTCAGTGTAAGAGCACACGTACAGATGGCTACTTACAATTGAATTAAAGAATACTACACTTGAATTGGGATGCGCCTGTCTTTGCTCTCTCTTCACAGATTACTCCCTGCTGGAGGTGTTTGGAGAATACACCCCCTTCTTTCTCAGGCAGCACCCATCACTACAGTGACACAGGAAGCAGACCATCACTGACAATTGCAACACGCTTTCACAGTGGATCTACTTCCTGCTCAATAGAGCAACCGGCTTTCTTTCAGCTCACAGACCAACTCCAGGAACGTAAGCGCCCCTCAGCTTTTCTGTTTTATAGTTCTCATACAGTTTTGGCTGGTAAAGTTTCATTGACAACATATCAAATCATAAGTGTGGGAGACATTTCTAGTTTAGCTGTTTTACTGTGTAATAGGAGGAGCCTGCATTTGGCAATAAAGCTTCCAGGTGTTATCCACTCAAAACTGCACATAAACGTACAGGCTGGAATAAAATGTAGCACAGCAGAAGTGGGAGTTTGCAACTTGCTAAGAATTACATAGCCATGATGACACAGACATTTTGAGAGTCAACATAAAATAAGTGTTACATTTTAATACAAAATGGTGGACAGAATGAAAAGGAAGGGCATGTTGTGCAGTTATTGTACACTGAAGAAGCATTGCGTATATGGTTTATTGTTCTTCCGTTTGCAGTAATAATGATGAATTTTCTATGTATGACCCATGAGTTATTTGACCAATACAAGGAGGTGTTGCACGTTTGACACACTCAAGCTATATACTGCCTGGCACTCTAATTGACCCACATTTTTTCACCAGAATGTCTCAAGGGGTCAAACAATGACACGCAGATGTAATATAAAAAACATTTAAATGAATATTTTATTGGGAAAATAATAACTCACTGTTTAATGTGTTTTAATTACCTGCAAAGGGGTTTAATAAATAATTGAAGTTGCTCATTAATTGCAACACATTGATACTGGTTTAATACTTGTATGTTTGTCCACAGACAAAAAGGGCATAATATACTATATGGTAAAGTATTATATTACCCTCATTTTCTTTCTTTAACTAGTCAGCCTAAAGGGACAGTCTACTCCAGAATTTGTATTGTTTAAAAAGATAGATAATCCCTTTATTACACATTCCCCGTTTTGTATAACCAATATGGTTATAATACACTTTTTACCTCTGTGATTAACTTGTATCTAAGTCTCTGCAGACTGCCCCCTTATTTCAGTACTTTTGACACACTTGAATTTTAGTCAATCAGTGCCCTCTCATAAGTAACTCCCCAGGCGTGAGCACAATGTTATCTATATGGGACACATGAGCTAACGCCATCTAGCTGTAAAAATAACTGTCAAATGCATTCAGATAAGAGGCGGCCTTCAATTGCTTAGAAATTAGCATACAGTATGAGCCTACCTAGGTTTAGCTTTCAACAAAGAATACAAAAAGAACAAAGCAAATTTGATGATTAAAAATAAATTGGAAAGTTGTTTAAAATGACATGCCCTATCTGAGTCATGAAAGTTTAATTTTGACTAGACTGTCCCTTTAAAGCACTTTATGCTCCTGCTCATTCTAGTACCTAATATTATACTTCTGACTATGGGGCCTATTTATTAATATGTGAGCAGACATGATCCGATATTGCGGATCATGTCCGCTACACATCGATAAATGCTGTATTCTGGTGAACTGCTGGTGCAATGCTGCCCCCTGCAGATTTGCGGCCAATCGGCTGCTAGCAGGGGGTGTCAATCAACCCAATCGTATTCGAACGGGTTGATTTCTGTCCGCCGCCTCCAAGCAGGCTGACAGGTTATGGAGCAGCGGTCTTTAGACCGCTGCTTCATAACTTCTGTTTCTGGCGAGCCTAACGGCTCACCAGAAACACGGGGCATCAAGCTCCATACAGAGCTTGATAAATATGCTAGTAGAAAGCAGAGAATGATATGAGCAAAACTATTGTGAGGTACTAGGTAACCTGTAATTCTGCATATTTGAACCCAAAAACACTTCCTAAATAATGTGTAATTATACAGGCGCTATATCTTCAATCAACAATTAGAATATTGCCTGTGAGGTCAGAGTAGACAATTATATCTAAGCTTAGAGAATAAGCTGCAATTATTAATGTTTAAAGTCTGCACCATTATTTCCTTATTATTATTGTGACATTGCTCACCACAGAAGAATGACTGTAAGATTATATTACAGGTATGATTCACCCACCAAGCAGGCAATAAATGAGTATTACCAGCAGGCTGGGAGGTGTAGTCACTAATAGTATCATAAATCCAATCCTCAAATACTTAATCAACTCATTTATGCATTCCTAAATTTATGGAGTTCTTCCTTATAAACCAGGACATAGTACTACCTAATAAAAATAAAGTTACATAAATCATTAAATATGAAACCCAATATGTTTTTTTCATGAATCAGACACAACTTTCCAATGTACTTGTATTATTATTCTCTTAATATTCTTTGTTTAAGGAGTAACAATGCACTACTGGGAGATAGCTGAGGAGATAAAGTTTAATTTGACTATAATGTCCATGTAAAGGAAGTCAGCATTAAAGTTTTATGATTCCGATGTGATTTAAATAAAAATTGTCCAATATACTTCTGTGGTCAAATGTACTTTTTTTTCTCTTGTCTTTTTTTGTTGTTGAAATTTAGCTCCATGAGAGCATATCTAGATAGTCTGGAGGAAAAAAAAACACATCCTCTATAAAACAGTCCACTCTAACATATGCACTAAAAATAAAAACAAAACAACCTTGTAAACGTTTAAATGACCCTACACAACTGCAAGACGATATATGTCACAACCGCAAAACAATGAATTCTGCCAGCTGGGCTATGTAGGTGAATAATTCTGCTCAGGGTCACCACCTGGTCTTCAAGGTTTTCTGAGACGCCCATCATTCTATTCAGGAAGGCTACTTTTCTAAAACAAAACAAACGTATGAATATTCTATATTTAGAGACATTTACATTAACTGTGTTGCAAGTGTGATTGTTGTTTAACTGCTTAGCAATAGGTTTTAATTTCATGTGCGAGATTTCATGTATTGGGCCTCTATAGACTTTATTGGCAGTAACGCCCACTAACAATACGCTTGGAAAGATAGATGAAGACAGGATTAAGGAATTTAGAACATAGGGCTTCATTTATGAAGTTGCAGACGCAGCTTCGTAGTCCAACTGCTGCTACTTAACTTCTCCATCCCCTCAACGGTTGCAGGGTTATATCATCCTGGTCAGGTCCAGTTGGTAGGATTGACAAGCCCTAACAACCCTCTAAAGACCACTGCTCCATAACTTGTCCGCCTTCTCTGAGGCTGCAGACAGAAATCAACACGATCAAATACGATCGGGTTGATTGACACCCCCTGCTATCGGCCGATTGGCAGCGAATCTGCGGGGGGCGGCATTGTACCAGCATTTCACAAGAATGAGTATGCTGTCGGCATTTATCGATGTGCTGCGGACATGATACGCTACATCGTATCATGTCCACTCACACTATGATAAATTGGCCCCCATGAATCTAGCCCAGTGTTTCTAACAATGTTATACATATTGCACTCTAGACACCTCACAGACTACCTCAGTATGCTCTCATGAAAAGAAGCTGACTTGTAACAAAGAATACCAACACGAAAAAGGTGGGTTTGATAACAGAAGTAACATAGAAAGTTAATTTTTGATCCCTTTAACTAAAGTGCATGATTCAGCTTACAAGCCATTGGACTAACACTTTTTATTTTATTGACCTTATAGACTGTCTTCATTTTTGGCTTTAATACAATCCATTAGAATAGATGAGCAAAAATTTTTAAGGTGATTTCAGTCATTAGAAAAAAGGTTTTCATATGATTTTCAAACGACTTTGTACTGTGTAAACTTCTCTATTACTTCACACAAAGAGAATTTAGCAGCGGAGTCCCCATTCATCAGAAAACACTTTTCATGCTCAGCTGTTTCTCACAGAACATGTGTCATTTACACCTGTGATCAGTGTTAGAGAGTAACAAATACAGGGACCTATTTATCAAAGTCTCAACCGAAAATACGCTGGAATTCCACGTCATAATTGTTGCAAGATTGATCCAACCTAATTATCAAAGCCTAAAGTTCGGCAAATGTTGATATTTGTGACGTAACATACGATCCCGCAATCTCAATCCGACGCAGATTGATGCTTACGTCATTACAGATGTTCTGAATACACATTCGCCTCTAATTGACACTTTTCCCCATTTATCAAACATTTAACAGGTACGCTCTCGGCTATTCCGATGCATCGTAGCTGGTTTTCAATCTGCCACCCTTGAGGCCGTGGATGCCATAGAAATCAATGGGAATCTGAAAGCACCGAAAGCTTATGTTCGATGCTGCAAGACAATGAAGTATACCACATTGATTTCTATGGTAGAAAACAAGTTACATTTACACCTAACACCCTAACATAAACCCAAGTCCAAACATCCTAATCTGCCATCCCTGACATCGCCGCAACCTACATAAAATTTATTAACCCCTATTCCGCCGTTCCCCGGCACCGCCGCCACTAAATAAGCTTATTAACCCCTAAACCTCTGGCCTCCCACATCACCACCACTAACTAAACCTATAAACCCCTAAACCACCAGCCCCCCCCACATCATGAAAAACTAAATTAAACTATTAACCCCTAAACCTAACAACCCCCTAACTTTAAATTAAAATTACAAGATCCCTATCTTAATATAAATTAAAACTTACCTGTAGAATTAAAATAAACAAATTTTAAGCTATTAATTGACCTACCCTAGCTATTATACTACAATTAAATTTAACTACCAATTAAATAAACTAAATTACATATTAAAAAAACCTAACCCTACTAAAATGATTTAAATATACATTTATATATTAAACATTTAAATACATTTAAATAAGAAAAATGACAAACAAAATTATCAAAAATAATTTTTTTACACCTAATTTAATAGCCCTATCAAAATAAACCCCCCCAAAAATAAAAAAAAACCCTAGCCTACAATAAACTACCAATGGCCTCATAAGGGCCTTTTATGGGGTATTGCCCCAAAGATATCAGCTCTTTTACCTGGAAAAATAAATACAAACACCTCCCCAACAATAAAACCCACCACCCAACCAACACCCCAAATAAAAAACCTAACTCTAAAAACAAACCTAAGCTACCCATTGCCCTGAAAGGGGCATTTGTATGGGCATTGTCCTTAAAAGGGCATTTAGCTCTTTTACTGCCCAGACCATAATCTAAAAATAAAACCCACCAAAAAACCCTTAAAAAAACCTAACACTAACCCCCGATGATCCACTTACAGTTGTTAAAGTCCCGCTTGAGGGATCCATCCAGCCGGCGAAGTCCTCATCCATGCGGCAAGAAGTCTTCATCCAGACAGCCGCTTCTATTTTCATCAAGCCGGCGAAATCCTCATACATGCGGCAAGAAGTCTTCATCCAGGCGTCCTCTTCAATCTTCATCCAGCCGGCGCAGAGGGGGTCCATCCTGAAGCCATCCGACGCAGAGCTCCTTTTCTTAGAGTCGCCACCGTAAACTGATGCTTCAATGCAAGGGACGCGATTCAAGATGGCGTCCCTTGCATTCCTATTGGCTGATTTGAGTGTTAAATTCAAATCAGCCAATAGGAGGCGAGCTTCTGAAATCCTATTGGCTGTTCAAATCACCCAATAGGATGAGAGCTACTGAAATTCTATTGGCTGTTCAAATTGTTAGGTTTAGGGGTTAATAGATTAATTTATTGTGATGTGGGGGGGGCTGATGGTTTAGGGGTTAATAGGTTTAGTTAGTGGTGGTGATTTGGTCTCTATTTATCAAGCCGTCAACCGCAAATACGCTGGAATTCCGCAGCATATTTGTGGCGAGCCTGATTCGCCCTAGTTATCAAACCCTACAGGCCAGCAAAAGTAGAATTTAGTGACGTAACATACGATCCGCCGGGCTCAGTCCGACACAGATCGATGCTTACGTCACTCCAGATGTTCCGTATGCAAGTTCGTCACTATCTGACTACTTTTGCTAGTTATCAAATAACTAGCAGGTACGCTTGGCACTATTCCGGCCCAGTGTACCTAGTTTTCAATCCGCCACCCTGATGGCGGCGGATGTCATAGGAATCAATGGGAGTCTGAAAGCAGCGAAAGCTCATGTTCGCTGCTGCCCGATGTCCCATTGATTCCTATGGGAACGTTTAACCTAACACCCTAACATGTATCCCAAGTCTAAACACCCCTAATCTGCCAACCCCTACACCGCCGCAACTAAATAAAGTATTTAACCCCTAAACTGCCGCTCACGGACCCCGCCGCAACTAAATAAAGTGTTTAACCCCTAAACCGCCGCTCCCGGAGCCCACCGCCACCTACATTATATTTATTAACCCCTAATCTGCCCCCCCAACACCGCCGCCACCTACATTATATTTATTAACCCCTAATCTGCCCCCTACACCTCCTCCACTATATTAAATTTATTAACCCCTAAACCTAAGTCTAACCCTAACACCCCCTAACTTAAATATAATTTAAATAAACCTAAATAAATTATTCCTATTTAAAACTAAATACTTACCTATAAAATAAAGCCTAAGATAGCTACAATATAACTAATAGTTACATTGTAGCTATCTTAGGATTTATTTTTATTTTACAGGCAAGTTTGTATTTATTTTAACTAGGTACAATAGTTATTAAATAGTTATTAACTATTTAATAACTTCCTAGTTAAAATAAATACAAAAGTACCTGTAAAATAAAACCTAACCTAAGTTACAATTACACCTAAAACTACACTATAATTAAATTAATTAACTACAATTAACTACAATGAAATAAAATTAAATAAAATTATCTAAAGTACAAAACCCCCCACTAAATTAGAGAAAATAATAAAATAATTACAAGATTTTTAAACTAATTAGACCTACTCTAATCCCCCTAATAAAATAAAAAAGCCCCCCAAAATAATAAAAAGCCCTACCCTATGCTAAATTACAAATAGCCCTTAAAAGGGCTTTTTGCAGGGCATTGCCCCAAAGTAATCAGCTCTTTTACATGAAAAAATAAGTGCAATACCCCCCCCAACATTAAAACCCACCACCCACACACCCAACCCTACTCTAAAACCCACCCAATCCCCCCTTAAAAGAACCCAACACTAACCCCTTGGCGATCACCCTACCTTGAGATGTCTTCACCCAACCGGGCCGAAGTCCTCAACGAAGCTGGGCGAAGTGGTCCTCCAGACGGGCAGAAGTCTTTATCCAAGCCGGGCAGAAGAGGTCCTCCAGATGGGCAGAAGTCTTTATCCAGACAGAATCTTCTAT